>NW_017670926.1:83585-131959 GCF_001879085.1 Nicotiana attenuata
TAAGTATCGCTGCGGCGTGCAGCCCGATCCATATAAGTATCGCTGTGGCGTGCAGCCCGATCCATATAAGTATCGCTGCGGCGTGCAGCCCGATCCATATAAGTATCGCTGTGGCGTGCAGCCCGATCCATATAAGTATCGCTGCGGCGTGCAGCCCGATCCATATAAGTATTGCTGCGGCGTGCAGCCCGATCCATAGATATATAATCCTCACAACTAGGCCCTCGCCCTCTCTCAGTCATTAACCTCACCATCAGACTCTCAGTCTATCTCAATCATCAATCTCACAATCAGACCCTCGGTTTATCTCAGTCATCATCTCACGATCACTTGGACCATCAGTAAAACAGGGAACTCAGCCCAAAACAGTTTCCACATTTTTTAGAATATAGTGATAAAGCCAGATTTGAGTAATAAACAAACATGACTGAGGATATGCTTTCAAACAAGTAGAGTGAGGAAAGATAGTACAAATGCCCCTAAGGGTCTCAACAAGTCGGCACAAGGCCCCAAACATGGCATACAACCCAAGATATAATAGTATCAAACAATTAACTATCAAGTGCGCATTAAAATAATCGTTCGGGATAGACTAGGTCACAATCCCCAGCGGTGCTCTACCCCACGCTCGTCATCTAGCGTGTAAGTCACCTCAAGGTAACACAGCGATGTGTAATCCGGGGTTCCAAACCCTCAGAACAGCATTTACAATCATTACTTACCTCAATCCGAGCAAAATCCTACTCCGAAATGTCATTGCCCCTTGAATCGGCCTCCAATCGACCCGAATCTAGTCATGGTTAATTCAATTCAGTCAATACTAGTTATACGAATTGATTCCATATGAAAATACTAATTTTCCAAGAAAATCTGAAATTTAACTCAAAATTGCCTGTGGGGCCCACGTCTCAAAATCCGACGAAACTCACAAAATCCGACAACCCATTCAACCACGAGTCTAACCATACCAAAATTACTAATTTCCGATAACATTTCGACCCTCAAATCCTCAAATATATCCAAGAGGGTTTTCAAACTTTTCCAACTTAAAATCACCAATTACATGGTATAAATAACAATGGATTCGAGTAATCTAACCAAAATTGAGTTAAGAACACATACCCCGATGTTTTCCTTGAAAATATCTCGAAAAATCGCCTCACCCGAGCTCCCTTGGTCCAAAAATGTTAAAAATGGCCGAAACCATGAAATAAAGCTTCTGCCCAGGTATTTACTCTTCGCGATCGTGGAAAATGCTTTGCGACCGCGAAGAACAACTTTTCTCAGCCCATAATTTGCCCTTCGCGATCGCGAAGAACAATTCCCAGCTCTTCCGGACAGCATCCAGTATAATGGTCATAACTTTTTGCACACAACTCCAAATGACAAATAGTTTAATGTTCTTAAAACTAGACACAAAGAGAAATAATTTCATATGTTGCTCATTTCCCGACTCCTTATACATTGCGAGATATAATCTTCCAAAATCAGCCCTATGTATTAGAGACCTTTCCGGATAGCCTATAGTGTAACCACCATAACTTTTTGTACACAACCTAAAATTCCAATTAATTTACATTTCTGGAAACTAGAGACAAAGGGCTACAACTTTTGTTTTTTGATCATCTCCAAATTCCTTATAGATTGTGAGATATAAGCTTCCAAAGTGGGATCAACGCAACCGAATATTTGTTCTTCGCGATCGCGAAGTACTGCACGCGATCGCGAAGCACTGACAATTTTTTCAGATTTTACTCATTGCGATCACATTCAATTTCCCGCGATCGCAGAGAACACCGCTGTAGCTAAAATCCAGCAGCTAAAAATTGCTTAGAAATGGTCCGGAACCACCCCGAAACTCACCCGAGGCCCCCGGGACCTCAACCAAACATGTCAACCAATCCTAAAACATCATTCAAACTTGTTCCAATCTTCGGAACACTCAAAACAACATCAAAACACAAATTTTTCATCGGATTCAACCTTAAAAATTTCAAAAACTCTAAAAACACATTTTCGATCAAAAAGTCTACCAAACCTCGTCCGAATGATCTGAAACTTTGCACGCACATCCCAAATGACATAACGGAGCTACTGCAACTCTCGGAATTCCATTCTGACCCCTATATCAAAATCTCGCCTATCAACTGGAATTCGCCGAAATACTAACTTCGCCAATTCAAGCCTAATTCTACACCGGACCTCCAAAACCAATTCCGATCACGCTCCTAAGTCATAAATCACCCAACGAAACTAACCAAATCATAAAAATTCTTATCCGAGCTCATATACAAATAAGTCAACTCTAGGTCAAACCTTTCAAATTCAAAGCTTTCAACTAAGACTGTTCTTTCAAATTCATACCGATTTCAGTAAAAACCAGAACCAACGATCTACATCAGTCATAATACATCATTCGGGGCAAGTCATGCCCGAGAGCTGGCAATCAAAGTGCAAAAGCTCAAAATGACCGGTCGGGTCGTTACATACATATCCATCTACGATGTTGCCTTTACCTTCCTGATACGGATACCTAGAATCCTATAATTAACATAGGAATGCCACAAGTCTTGACCTCTTCCAATAAAACTCAGTTTCTAATCACATATACAACTTTAAGATACCCAATTGTTACATGTGGAATCTTGAACATATTAGAACCATTCTCGGGAGTCATTTACTCTATTTAAACTGCAATTAGCCTGATCAAATGAACAGAACCACCCGCGCCTCATTAGCACTCTGACACCGCAGGACATGACCTAATCCCAATACAACAAGCATCTTCCTGCTCTATGCACCGAGAATTCTTTACCAACAACAACTTAAGACGTCCTGTGATTCTCACACACCTACGAAGCACCATATAACCTTTGTCAAAGTTTTCCCTCACTCGAGCCATCCTCGACCTTAATCTCCGTAAGCCATAACTGACTAACCAACACGCCTCGAACTGGAACCAACATAGCACCTAACCGTGCAATCAACTTAATCAATAGCAAACTCCCCCACTTGGCTCGAAGCCATAGATTAAAACACACCCAATAACTCATAACGCATATACTCTATTGCTGCCATAATACCATAGTGAGATTAAACTCAATCCTTCATAAGCTTGGGGAAATACAAATCATCTAGAATTTTAACTCTTCTGCAAATCTCGCATTCGCTCACACAATAGTTAAGCCCACTCTCTAGGTGACCCAATTTAGATTTCCAACACATATTCTTCACTTGTAATTCAGATCTTCTAACAGACAACATAAAGATCACACAACTCCAGAACACTTTGCAGGAGATAACCCACCTGCTTCGCCTTAACTAACATTTATGTATACCTTCCACCATCATAAACTATACGCAGTCACTTAGTCTTCCTGAGTCTGAACTCATACCGCAACATGAAATTTTTTTACTTCACTCACAACTGGGAAACATGAAAAGATTTTTCACACGCCTATAACTCGGGGCTATACCTCGAATCAAGATGGAATTCAAGCACCTCATATGAATACATCTCGCAGTACTAACATACTCATCACATAGTTACTCAACCGTCACTTCCACTAATAGGGACAATACCAAACATATAAGTTCAAAACACTTGCTCACACAATCAGCACCTCGGTGCTCAAGCCATAGGCAAAGATCCGGCCTCAAATCCTCCAGACTGGCCCAACATCAACTCACAGAGATCACATCTCGCCCCACGATCAGGAAATCACAAACCATCAAGGCACATCTGATACTGAGCGCTCATGCGCGCATACGAACACGTGGAAGGAATTTTAAGAGTTTCTTTTCAAGCTGAATCAAGGACGCACGATAAGAATTCAAGAATGTGAAATTTTCCTAAAGGTTCTGCAGCCTCTCGAGGATAAATACAGACGTATCCGTACCGATCCGCGAGACTCTACTAAACCTGCTCATGACTCGTGAGACCTATGTAACCTAGGCTCTGATACCAACTTGTCACGATCCAAACCCCGATCCGGTGGTGATGGCGCCTCTCGTGAAGACAAGGCCAGCCAACCAACCCATTTCGCCTTATCAAAATAGTAAAATATTGATTCACAGTTTTAAGATAATTAAATAACCACAGTCTAAACAGAGATTTCTTCATTAAGTGCGGAATACAACCCAAACACAGCCCAAACCGGGGTGTCACAAGTCACGAGAATCTATAAGAGTGTAATTACAACTATAAGGTCTAAAAATAAACTGAACAGGAATAGTGAACAATAGAGAGAGAAGCGGTACTGTGAATGCTGACAGTCACCTCGCTAAACTCCTATAGCTCTGCCTCCAATCAGCCAAAACCCGTCAATACCTGCATCTGCACACGAGGTGCAGGGAGTAATGTGAGTACTCCAACCCAGTAAGTAATAAGAGTAAATAAAGACTGAGCAGTAGGAAACAATAAATCCACATTTACGTTAGGCTCAATAAACACAACAAGCTTTCAAATCATAATACGAGTCAATCTTCCCTTTTAAAATCCAGCTTTTAGAAAAAAATCATTTTGAAATACTTCCAGCAGTTTCAGTAGGGGTTCAACACCATTTAAAATAATAATAGAGATTTAAGCAACAATCGGCCCCTCGGGCAAAGCATAGTTCGTAAAATAGCCCCTCGGGCAAAACAGTAATCATAAGCGCTTCATAACTTGAAGATCTCAGTGGAAATAACCAATGCCAAATCCATGATTAATTTCTGAACATCTCATAAACCCCATTTTAAGTAAAAGTTATTTTAAAACATTTATTCAACTTTCCGACATAGGCTCAATATAAAGATGAGTGAAAGCAGTTAATAAATCAACATATTCGATAGAAACTCACTTTAAAGAGGAGTGAAATCAATAAGTTCATATACAGGCCTCTCAGGCCAACATCACTCATGTGCATGTATATATCTATCGCCCCTCGGGCTAACCTCTCTGTCACTCGTGACTCATCTCTTACCAATTAATACTCGCACTCAGCATTCACGCTCAATAGGTACCATATAATAACCGCTGCGGCGTGCAGCCCGATCTATATATCACTGCGGTGTGCAGCCCGATCCACATATATAGTCGACTGCGCTCACTAGGGGTGTGCAGACTCCGGAGGGGCTCCTACAGCCCAAGCGCTATATTGCTGTGGCGTGCAGCCCGATCCATATAAGTATCGCTGCGGCGTGCAACCCGATCCATATAAGTATCGCTGCAGCTTGCAGCCCGATCCATATATATATATATATATATATATATATATATTGCTGCGGCGTGCAGCCCGATCCATATACATACACACACAGACACACACACACACACACACATTTCTGCGGCGTGCAGCCCGATCCATAGATATATAATCCTCACAACTAGGCCCTCGGCCTCTCTCAGTCATTAACCTCATCATCAGACTCTTAGTCTATCTCAATCATCAATCTCACAATCAGACCCTCGGTCTATCTCAGTCATCATCTCACGATCACTCGGACAATCAGTAAAACAGGGAACTCAACCCAAAACAGTTTTCACATTTTTAAGAATATAGTGATAAAGCCAGATTCGAGTAATAAACAGGTAAAACATGACTGACGATATGCTTTCAAACAAGTAGAGTGAGGAAAGATAGTACAAATGCCCCTAAGGGTCTCAACAAGTCGGCACAAGGCCCCAAACATGGCATACAACCCAACATATAATAGTATCAAACAATTAACTATCAAGTGCGCATTAAAATAATCGTTCGGGATGGACTAGGTCACAATCCCCAGCGGTGCTCTACCCCACGCTGGTCATCTAGCGTGTAAGTCACCTCAAGGTAACACAGCGATGTGTAATCCGGGGTTCCAAACCCTCAGAACAGCATTTACAATCATTACTTACCTCAATCCGAGCAAAATCCTACTCTGAAATGTCATTGCCCCTTGAATCGGCCTCCAATCGACCCAAATCTAGTCACAGTTAATTCAATTCAGTCAATACTAGTTATAGGAATTGATTCCATATGAAAATACTAATTTTTCAACAAAATCCGAAATTTAACTCAAAATTTCCCGTGGGGCCCACGTCTCAAAACCGACGAAACTCACAAAATCCGACAACCCATTCAACCACGAGTCTAACCATATCAAAATTACTAATTTCCAATAACATTTCGACCCTCAAATCCTCAAATATATCCAAGAGGATTTTCAAACTTTTCCAACTTAAAATCACCAATTACATGTTAAAAATAACAAAGGATTCGAGTAATCTAACCAAAATTGAGTTAAGAACACTTACCCCGATGTTTTTCTTGAAAATCTCTCGAAAAATCGCCTCACCCGAGCTCCCTTGGTCCAAAAATGTTAAAAATGGCCGAAACCATGAAATAAAGCTTCTGCCCAGGTATTTACTCTTCGCGATCGTGGAAAATGCTTTGCGATCGCGAAGAACAACTTTTCTCAGCCCATAATTTGCCTTTCGCGATCGCGAAGAACAATTCCCAGCTCTTTCGAATAGCCTCCAGTATAATAGTCATAACTTTTTGCAAACACAACTCCAAATGACAAATGGTTTGATGTTCTGAAAACTAGACACAAAGCGATATAATTTCATATGTTGCTCATTTCCTGACTCCTTATACATTGCGAGATATAATCTTCCAAAGTCAGCCCTGTGTATTAGAGACCTTCCCGGACAGCCTATAGTGTAACCGCCATAACATTTCGTACACAACTTGAAATTCCAATTAATTTACATTTCTGGAAACTAGAGACAAAGGGCTACAACTTTTATTTTTGGATCATCTCCAAATTTCCTATAGATTGTGAGATATAAGCTTCCAAAGTGGGATCAACGCAACAGAATATTTGTTCTTCGCGATCGCGAAGCACTGCACGGATCGCGAAGCATTGACAATTTTTTCAGATTTTACTCATGCGAGCGCGTCCAATTTCCCGCGATCGCAGAGAACACTGTTGTAGCCAAAAGCCAGCAGCTAAAAATAGCTTAGAAATGGTCCGGAACCACCCCGAAACTCACCCGAGGCCCCCCGGGACCTCAACCAAACATGCCAACCAATCTTAAAATATCATTCAAACTTGTTCCAATCTTCGGAACGCTCAAAACAACATCAAAACACAAATTTTTCATCGGATTCAACCTTAAAATTTTCAAAAACTCTAAAAACACATTTTCGATCAAAAAGTCTACCAAACCTCGTCCGAATGATCTGAAACTTTGCACGCATATCCCAAATGACATAACGGAGCTACTGCAACTCTCGGAATTCCATTCCGACCCCTATATCAAAATCTTGCCTATCAACCGGAATTCGCCAAAATACTAACTTCGCCAATTCAAGCTTAATTCTACACCGGACCTCCAAAACCAATTCCGATCACGCTCCTAAGTCATAAATCACCCAACGAAGCTAACGAAATCATAAAAATTCTGATTCGAGCTCATATACAAATAAGTCAACTTTTGGTCAAACCTTTCAAATTCAAAGCTTTCAACTGAGACTATTCTTTCAAATTCATACTGATTTCCGTAAAAACCAGAACCAACGATCTACATCAGTCATAATACATCATATGGGGCAAGTCATGCCCGAGAGCTGGCGATCAAAGTGCAAAAGCTCAAAACGACCGATCGGGTCGTTACATACATATCCATCTACGATGTGCAAATGCCATATACACAAACAAAACAAAACTAGAAGTTGATATATTTATTTTATTTATACTAGTTACTTAGTTATATTCTCCCAAAGATTATCTAAATAGTTTAATTATATATTTTACTATATACTTGAGTGGTTTCAATATTAATAGGTACATCAAACTACTGTAAGATAAAAAATCATAAACATATAAATTAATCATATTTATTTCAAATTAGCATATGATAGCGCTCTAATACTTAATTGATTGCATTTTCTTCATTTTGTTCGAATAATAAATAATATAATTAACACATAGATAGGGCATGGAAAATTTTCAAACGAAAAGCCGAATCCAAGAAGTATTAAAGCTTAGGTTGTTCTTAACTAACCTAACTTGAAATTCTAACTCTTTAAAATATTGTCCAACTCTAACAAAGAAATATTAGCACTAAGTTATTTTGTATATAAACAAGAATTTCATACTTGTATAAAATACCCAAATTATTCTAAATCTTTTTCTTGATTTACTATTGAATACATACACGTATACTAGCCATTTTCACAAGAACATCTAACTAAAAAGAAAAAAAAGAAATAAGCTAATTAATCTAAAACGAACAAATTTTTAACAAGTCACTTATACATACTATATTGCAAAAATTATTGCTAATCTATCTACACTATATTGCAAATTATATAGCTAATTTATACATACTATATTGCTAAATTAGTGCAAAAAAATTACCCGGAAAAGGACTACCGAATCTGCTGCCAGACCACCACCGGAGGAGAGAAGAGCCACGGATTCCTGCGCCAGAAACGATTTAAACAACTTGAGAAAAAATAATTAGGGGGAGGAGGGGGGTCGGCTGGAGGAGGAAAATGGAGCGGGAGAGGGAGAGGGAGAGAGAAGGAAATCGTGTCAAGGTACCTATAAGGTTAGATTAGAGAAGAAAATCAAGAAATAGAGCGGGTGTGGCAGAAGTGAGGGGAGGAGAGGAGAGGAAAAAGACTAGAGAAAAAGAATAAGGGTGAGGGGCTATATTAAAAATAGATTTGCGAACGAATCGGTCACAATTTGAAATTTTGAAATAACGACTGATTCGGTCGCAAATACGTTGACCAGTCAGATCTCTTTTTTTATAGCAAATTCCGACCAAATCGGTCGAAACATTTATATTTTATTTATTTTTTGCGACTGATTCAGTCGAAAATCCCAAAAAAAATTTGCAGTATTTTTCATGTAATTGAGCGACTGAAAGAGTCGCAATTTGGAGCCAAAAATTTTAAAAAAAAATTAACATGTATTTTTAATGAAATTTCTGACCGAATCAGTTGGAAATTGCGGCTATATTAAATCGGTCGAAAATATTCAGTCAGTAAATAGCTATTTTTTAGTATTGAAATTTTTTTCAACTAAAATCCATAAGACCACATCAACATGGGCGGGTTCTACGTTGCTACAAGCGGTGTCATTCGATATCACTTTGCTGAAATTTTTTACAAAATTATAGGTGATTGGAAAAAAATAAGATAGGTGATATCTATCAAGATGACACCTCTTGACAAACAAAGGTGTTCCAGTCTGGTGGTTATGTCGGTTCCTTATGCGATATGGGTGGGTCTGGGTTCTATTCCGCAATCTATCAAGTTATATCTTGTACTTAGTTATGACTTGATAATCTAATTCTGTACTCTCCTGTCTGAGTTCCAACCTTGAACGGCTACGTACGATTCTCATTAGATTCTTTTTTACCCCTGAAAAATTTAAGTATATTTTTTAATTGGGATTAGTATTAATTATTTGCGGTTTCGAGTTTGATATATAAATATTTACTTTTGAATGTCACAATTGAGATTTAAACATATGATCTATAGTAACTTTTGAACCCCTTTCCTATTTTA
This sequence comes from Nicotiana attenuata, assembly GCF_001879085.1. NCBI lineage: Eukaryota > Viridiplantae > Streptophyta > Magnoliopsida > Solanales > Solanaceae > Nicotiana > Nicotiana attenuata. Next base: position 93,134 of record NW_017670926.1, read on the forward strand.
CTAAAAATTTCCTTATGTCAAGGGTATTCAATTGTTTATATATAACAAAAAATATTTATTTTTATTCAAATTATGCAATATAATATTTCTAACTAAGGGAATTCAGTTGAACTCCTTTCTCTACTTAGTTCCATCTTTTTGTCTCATTATAGTAACTTGTTTTGCTAATTTATTTCTTAAAATATCGATACGGCTGTATATGCCCCGCATATCAAAAAAATTTACATTTAAGTTATGTATATTAACAATATAAATATGTAAAATTAAATTTGTTATAGAAATTTTATATGTAATTACCTTATAATTGTCACAACTATATTCTAAAACTGTAAGCCAAACAAAAAATAGTGCATTTTGATTAAAGGAATGTATGTTGCTTATTGTAATTCATGTACTGAATAATACTATTTTTTGTATTTACCTTGTGGAGGAACCAAACAATTCTGCTTTCCGTTAGAGTGGCAAAAATACAAAAAGATGATGATGGTCACGCCGATAGCAACATTTACAGAAACCAGAAAATTGCTTCTAACTTGAACAATGCAATTTTTGGGTTATATTTGTAAAAAGAGGCGCAGAAGATGAAGAAAAGGGTGTTGGAGAAGGAACTATGTGTCATATTCCCTATTTCAGGTACTCAATTGCTAGTGTTTTGGTACTTTTGTTATCTGGGTATCTTTGAGAATGCACTTGTTTTTCACCCTGTAGGGTTGTGAGTTGGAATTTCTGTTGCTACTTTGCTTTTCTGTTTAATTTTTGTTACAATTTCTCTGTTCTATGACTAATGAGTAGTGGTGGATGTAGGCTTTAGGATACGGGTTCGGCATAACACATTAGATTTGGTCCAAACTCCTTTATATTTTTTAAGAAATCCACTAAATATGTGTAAAAATTATATACATAAACTGGCACTTGATGTTGCTATCCTAGAATTAAGAACCATAAAGTTCAAACCCTGAATTAGCCTCCGGATGTGAGTGTATCATGGAGCTTTTATTATCTGGGAATCATTGTAAAATTGCTCTTTTTTTTAGCCGGTGGACTATAGTTGTTGCAATCTATTGTTCTGTTATGGGGAACTAGGAATCTTGAGATGATTATTAGATGGTGTTGGTGATAGCTGGAATAAGTTTAGTTTACTGAGCATTCTTCTTGATTTTAGTTAACTCTTTAAAGCAAGAATCTTTTAATATCTCTTGTTCGGTGTTGTGATCTTCGTAAGAAAATGCTGCTAATATTGTATAAATGATTATCTGTGTTTCAACATTATATGAAATACAATGGATCAAGGGAGAACAAGAAAAGATCACAGTGGGAATGTGATTGATTTACAGCTTGTATATGTTGGAAGTTTTCTTTTATTAGTTGCTTGATTTATTTAGCGTTAGTAAGAAGTTCAGACTTCAGAGGGTATTTTAGGACCACCATCCCCAACAAACATGCCCACACTTCACAAAGAGAACGCAGTAGTATGAATTAGTTTGTCGCTTAAATACGTATCTGAATCAACTCTCGTGCTACAAACTTAAAACCCATGACTAGAATTTCAAATCTTTAATCAGATGTGAGATATTATTCACAAGGCCTTTAACCAGTGGTGCCTATGGCGGAGGCAGGATCTCCACGAAGGGGGTTCAAAAAAAAAAAAATTGTTGCTAGTGGGAATTAAACCTACGACCTTAGGAAGGTTTTGAACCCCCTTGACCACTAAGCTACACTTTTGGGTTATGTTAAGGGGGTTCAAAACTTAATATATAGAGATAAAAAATAGATTTTGCCTTATATATACAGTGTAATTTTTCAGTGAAGGGGGTTCGGGTAACCCCCTTGCGCTCCCCTAAATCTGCCCCTGCCTTTAACACAAACCACAGAGTGTGTAAGCACTTAGAGAGCTATGCTTGGACTGTATGCACTTTTATGAGTTTTTGAGATTCTTGGATTGAAGATCAAATGCTATGGCCAAGTGGATAGTTTTCCAATATTAAATAGCACATTATTTTGGACCATGAGTTCCATGAAGCTATAAGTGGTTTCCATTTGATGCAGGTGAAAACTAAAGCCTTTACCCCTCTGAAGAAAAGTTTTTATCCTTCTATCATTTGTGATTTATCTACTTTCTGCTTTCTAACAATTCATCTACCTCTCTAAGGAATTGCTTGGATGGAATCTATTTTACTCATATTTCTTTGGGTTTTTTCCTCTTCCTCTTGACTTGAGAATGTTTGAGTCAAATCTTACTGATGACAAATGGCCCGATTACTCGTTTCTGCATTTGAGTGTCTTGCGTGGTGCAATGCACAGATTGAACAGTGAGTCTTATTCCGTAAACACATCATTAGGTGGTTTTCAGCATACACATGCTTATTAGATGGTAAACACTTACCTGCACTGGGTTTTAACACCAAAGTGATTCAACTTTTCATGTTTAAGTGGCTTAATGAAGTGAAAATATGCATTAGTTCACCATATTAGTGTATGTTCAAATACATGTCATGCATCCATTGGTTTGGTGTAAAAACCCGGTATGTCTAAGTTTTTACCCTTATCAGACTGTCCTTGCTCCTGTTCGAATCTTGTTTACCTTCTGGTTTTAAGAGCATACAGTTTTTTGTTGTGAGCCTGAAGGTTCCTTTAATCTTAACCTTCTTCCTGATTATTTTACAAATCATTATTTTAAGTTTTGAAAACCCTTTCCATATAGAACCTTACATACTAATGCTGAATACATTTGTACTATACGTTTATTTGGATGTGTTCACTTGTATTGGAATATCAGACCTTGTCACTGAACTGTTAATTAGGTTGTTAATTTTGAGCAATTGTTGCTCATAAAAGTTCCAGAATAGCAAAGCCAGTTGTGCTACATCCCCAATTTCTTCTGTTTGCCATGGGAAAATCTGTTAAGCTGCAGAATATCTAGGCGAAATCGTTTTCCAGAATATATTTAGATGTTATTAGTGGATCTTTGAATTAGTAGTTCTTGTGAAAAGATAAAAGTGAGAAAAGACTATTTTCGAGTTGGTGGTTAACAACATCCAAGGGAGCTCTTTATATAGGAGTTTTGAGCTATAAAAAATAAGAAAGCTCCCGAATTCTGGGAATCCTGGATTATAATCAAGAATATTCTACAGAGTCGCTCGAATTGTGTCACCAAAATGGTGAGCAATCATCAGAAAGAAAAACTGTGTAGGAAGTAGGAACTCTTTCCCCTGGAAAGTTCATGGTAATTGAAGCTATGGAAGAATTCTTATTGTAGCACTGATGGAAAAATCTATTCAGTCACCGGAGAAGGAACAGTAATGCGAAGCTTTTTGAAATTATTGGTGTAACATGAATTGATATATTAAAAAAAAATTCAAAGAAATTGCTAGAATACTGATCGAATTGGTACTCAAAAATTGGCAAAAGAATGCTGGAAAAGTGGGTTGGAGAATAGCAGGAACACTGACTAAATAGGGGTAGTTCCACTGGGAGGGTTACTGGAATAAGCATGGTGCTGTTAGAATGATCACCAAAAAAAGATGTGTGGCTGGAGTGGTTGACGAAAAGAATGGTTACCATGTTGGACAGAATTCAATAGGGAGCGGCTGAAGCAATAGCGAGATAGAGGCACGGTGCCACTGAAACTATTACTGGGAAGAGGAGCAGTCTGCTGAAAAAGTCACCAAAAGAGGAGTGATGCCGCCAAAATGATCACCAGAAGAGACACCAATAAGAAGATAATAAAAAACAAAAAGGATTTTGGCAGAGCAAGCGGCATTAGGCCACAGGCTTATGTGAAGAATTTACTGACGTCTTTAGCAATTACCAAGAGCGTTGAAATGCAATGTACAAAATTAAAAGAGGAAATGAATTGGTTTCTTTAACATCTACCAAGACCACTGAGGCTTTAATACCATATAAAAAGATGAAAGAGAGAATAATGCTTGTTGAATTGGTGGTTAACAACATGCAAGAGTGTTCATAGTAGAAGAGTTTTGAGTAACTTGAAATAAGTAAAGTTCATTAATTCAGGAGATTCTTAAATAATTTTTAGTGATTCTCTTGACTTCCAAGTTACTATAGAATCAAGGGTTGTTTACTGCTTTACAGCTGTCATAGTCCAAGTTGCATATCAAATGCAGGAACTGTCAAGCTTGTTGAAGAAACAAGAAGCTCCAAACTAAGCTCCATAACTGATCACACAACTAGCGTCAAGCTAAGCTCCAATGTTATAAAAATATTCCTGGTTGCAGAAATCAATAGGTGGAATTCCAGATACTGGTAAGCAACTTTAAGGCACTAGAGTTTTCAACATTAGACATGCAAATATTCCGTTGGTTGTGATATGACTGTAATGCCAATATTGTAAGTATATCGTATGAATCCCATTCCATACTAGTATATAATGTGTTTCATTATCCTTTTGTAATCATGCAGCTTCTTAAAGTGGGCCAGTATTTTGTATAATGTTCTTAGTAACTGAAATGTCTGTTAATTGTCTACCATTTTAATTTCCATGTCTTTTTAGTACCCCCAAAACTCTTCCTAAATCAAACAGTATCCACTGCTTTTCCAAATGATATGCTTATCAAGATTCTTGTCATTCAAGGTATCCCATTTCTGATTTATAAAATTGTGTTACTTTTTACATTTTGGTGGAAGCATCCTTAAGCTGGTGGATTTTGATTACCACCAGTCCACCTCCATATATGATCAACATAATATACCATGGATTCAGTAACAAGGAAAGACCAATCTGGCTAATAAGTTAGTTAATGATGGCTGATAGACTGTTGATCGTCCGAATGTTTGTTATGGTACTACAGTCAAGGAAATTAATGGTGGAAAAGTGATAGTTTTGTATTGACAGGTAGATAGAATTTGCTATTCCTCACCAATGGAAAATCAGATGGTGTTATAAACTGAATAATGACAGTGCATTGTGAAGAAGCAATAGTGAGAGGAGATGACAAAGCTTTGACTTTGGAATAAGTGAACTTCAAAGAAAGAAGACGGATTTTCTTAGATGGCCTTAAGGGACAATAAAACATATACTTGTTTACTGTTGACTCAGAGGTGAAAAGCGCCAATATCTGTTTGGGCCTCAATCGTAAAGCACAATTTAAGAGTGTTTTTAAAGGAGAAAGGCACAAATGAAGAAAAGATAAAAGTGTGTATATATATATATATATAATGCAAGGAAAAGTAACTACAAACACAAGCGACAGTAATCTGGGACATTGTTTTTCAAAGAAAGTACCATTAATTGAAATATATGAAGTAAAATCATGTCAGTCAAGATCAAGAACTATTTTAATAAAAGTATATGCAAAGGTGCATGTTTAAACTTTAAATTTTTAATCCAGATTTAGTTACTAGTTTTTTTTTCTTTCTAAATTCTAGTTTCCTATTTCTAGTCACTGACATATTCATTCATAACATTTTTATTAACAATGAATATCTCACTTTGCTAACCATACATATTATTTATGTTACCCTCTTTAAGACAGAGCTCCTGGGAAATGAGTCTCATTCCTTACTGTCTTGGTGTTTCCTGCCTGGATGCACCTGATTTGAGGACTTGAACTGTGCTTCAAGCAAGCAGTTAACAACACTGCACTTGCTAATCCTTATATTTTAGTCATGGGTTTTTATTCTTGTTCACTGATAAGCAAGCTCGTTTGCCACTGCGATATCTTTTATTCTAATTTTATGCTTTCAAATGTCTAAAGGCTAATGTCATTATAGTTCCAATTTGAGGCACTGAAAACAACGTCAAACAACACATTAGCTACCAACTTAGTTATCAAGGGTTAGACAACAATTTTATCTTTATTTTTACTGACAGCATTTGAGAGCTATAAATAACATGCTGGAATGTTTTAGTTATATTTTATCTTTGGTTGGTATGGTTGTTTTAGATCTTCTAGTTTGCCACATGATTTGCTGCCAATTTCTATTGTAAAAGGATAGATATGCTTATTTTGGCTCCATCTACTCCTAAATACTTGATTTTCCTTTCCTATTTATAGTCCTATCTTCTGCTCCCTCTTTCGGTCATCTTTTTAAAGCAAGAGCTCATTGTTATACCTATCTTTTATACTCTGTCACAACAGTCTCAAACATATATTCCTTCCGACTTTCCAGGAGCACTTTAGAATTATAGATTTCTCTCTTTTTCTTTTTTGGTTCATGTTCAACCTTAATGAATTCAATTTCTAAGTCAAATCTTTATTTATTAGGGCCCTGTTTGGTTTGGACAGCTATACCTGATTTGCTAATTAAACTATTTTCTTTAATCTTGAATCAGGCTATTGTAAAAAAATCAGTTTTTTGGAGATAACTAGGAGTGCTAACTATTACGTCAATAAAACTGATTATTTTTAATCTTACTAAATAATCATAAACATTTTGATAATTCAGTCCTTTCCTATTTGCCCTGGTGATGGATGCCATAACGCATCATATTCAAGGGGAGGTGCCATGGTGCATGCTATTTGCTGATGACATAGTCCTAATTGACGAGACACAACGCGGCGTCAACGAGAGGCTAGAGGTTTGGAGACATGCCCTTGAGTCTAAAGATTTCAGGTTGAGCAGGACGAAGACGGAACACCTCGAGTGCAAATTTGGGGCTGAGCCGACGGAAGCAGGAGTGGAAGTGAGGCTTGACTCTCAAGTCATCCCTAAGAGGGGTAGTTTCAAGTACCTTGGGTCAGTTATTCAGGGGATCGGGGAGATCGACGAGGATGTCACACACCGTATAGGGGTGGGGTGGATGAAGTGGAGGTTAGCGACGGGAGTCCTGTGTGACAAGAAAGTGCCACCGTCACTAAAAGGTAAGTTTTATAGAGCAGTGGTTAGGCCTGCCATGTTGTATGGGACCGAGTGTTGGCCGGTTAAGAACTCACACATCCAGAAGATGAAAGTAGCAGAGATGAGGATGTTGAGGTGGATGTGCGGGCATACAAGGATAGATAAGATTAGGAATGGAGATATTCGAGAGAAGGTAGGCGTGGCCCCCATGGAGGACAAGATGCGGGAAGCAAGACTCAGATGGTTCGGGCACATTCAGAGGAGGAGCACTGATGCACCGGTGAGAAGGTGTGAGCGACTGGCTGTGGTGGGCACGAGGAGAGGTAGAGGGAGACCTAAGAAGTATTGGGGAGAGGTGATCGGGCAGGACATGACGCGTCTTAGGATTACTGAGGACATGGCCCTTGACAGGGAATTGTGGAGGTCGAGCATTAAAGTTGTAGGTTAGGGGGAAGTTGTGGATATTTCTACAGCGCACTAGAGTGAGACTAGCCAGTTAGGAGTTAATCTTAGGAGGCTACTGATCGGCTACTGATGCAGAGATTTATCTGTTGGATATTAGTATACCTCCCATCCTTTTCGTATTTCCTATATTTCTTATATTGATGTTATTCTGTTATTTTATGTTATGTTATGTATTTTATGTTATTTTAGTGTGAGTCTATTGATAGTACTAATATATCGTCTCTTGTTGCTGTCTTGAGCCGAGGGTCTCCTGGAAACAGCCTCCCTGCCCCTCAGGGTAGGGGTAAGGTCTGCGTACATATTACCCTCCCCAGACCCCACTTGTGGGATTATACTGAGTTGTTGTTGTTGTTGTTTACTGCTTAAGTTGAGAAGGCCCTGCAGTGGCCCAACAAAAAAGTATGGTTTTAGTTGGATCCATTTGTCATGGAATAAGTGATTTTACATTCACTACCATGCTAGTTAATGCATAAATGAAGGATTTGATTTGTAGTTCTATTTAATGAGATTTCCGCTATACTCATGGAAAAATATCCTTATTGCTTTTTGTTCCGCCAATGCTTCTCTTTGGCTTTTTTGTTTGGAAGACTTAAGGATCTTTGGTTCATGGAATACTTAATGTTTGTATATGTAGGAGGCCAAGACAGTAGTTGCAAGATGGCTAAGTGCCGGAGGGGCCAAGTAATTATAGAACAGTAGGACATTTCTGTACGGGGAAGACCAAGGGCCTAAAATTTTTTGTAGTCAAAAGAACCTATCTTAAAAGTCTGTATTAGGCGTCTCTGGTTTGACTTGTGTTACAAGTAGCAAGGATGGTGCTGGGTATAGACTATTGATGGGATTCAAGAGAGCACCTACCTTGTTGCGGTCTTGCCAAGGCAAGGAATCACAGGTGAACTGCCGCAATATAGTTAAAGGTATAAAGTCGAATCTTGTTAGTTCAGCTTTTGATGCAGTTAATCCTTGCATTGATCTGTTCAAATGTTAGGTGGCTGTATTTTAGATTTTGATGGTCTAGGCAACTGCTAGGGGTTTCCTTCTACCACCCAAGAGGCCTTTGTGTTTCCAATAGATCAAGAAAGAGTCAGTCTTGATGCAGCTTACCACTTGTTTGATGTGAATCTAGTTAGGTGAATGCAATAACTTTCCCAACATCTGTTAATGAGCAAAATGGCCATATTTGTATCCTTTGGTGTCACAGCTTGTCTTTACTTGCCATACAAAGTGTTCGGAGTCCTATTACTTAATCGCACTTTGCTCCCTTTCTTTCTGTAGTTGAGGAAATCTTAGACTCCTTTGGACTTTTTTGTTAACTTACTTTTCTTGTTTATTTATTTTGTAAAGAAAGAAATAAAAAGAACTCTAAGAGAAACTAATTCATATATCTCATAATTAAACTTTGCAAGCTATGCAGATCTTACTTTCTTTTATTGGACCTTACCTTTAAAATTATCACTCAACAGTTTTTTAAGTATTTTGTCGACCTTATCAGGACTAAGAACATTTTCATTTCCTGTTATTTATTTTCACAAAAATGGGGAGAATATGTGTCATTAATTTCTTTTGTGTTAGATATGCATTTATTAAAGGTTTTTGGCAGATCGTATCCAGACTATATTTTTCAGCTAATTGAACAGTAGTGCTTTGGCTACACTTTAGCAAATTGCTTTAGAAGGCAATCCAGACTATTTTAACCATACGTAGATTACGTCTCCAGTCCAGATATCGCAAGGATCGGGTCTATGCTAATGACTATTCTACATTCCACTTAAATGCATTTGTTTGCCCTAATCATCATTTTGTTTCAGCGCCTCCATTTCTCCTTCATTTGCACCTCTCTCTCTCTCTCTCTCTCTCTCTCTCTCTCTCTCTCTCTCTCTCTCTCTCGGGGGTGTGCACACACACACCCCTCTCCTGTGTATTGCCTTCTTTTACATCCTTTTCTGCATTCACTCCTTCGTAAAGTCCTATCGTTAAATCCTAGGTTGGCAATCACAGGACAACTTCTACACTGTTTTTTCCTGATCTAGAAAAGGAAAATCATTGCAGGCAATCATTTTTGTTATCTCTGTCTTTTACTTTTTTACCAATCTCAGGAAGAGTCTGCCATGATTTTTTGGAGAACTTGAAGCGTTTCTCTCAGATTTTACTTCCATTTCTGTTAGAGAAACAAAAGGAAACTTCAGTATTTTTGAAGTCCTACTTCTATATCCGTTTATCCTTCAGTTCAGGATTGATGGCTAAAAGAAGTAGAAATGGTTTTATACTTGCCCCTCTGTCTTTTATTTCTCCAATTATTGTTACTCTTTCTTTTACATCTGCTTTTATAGACTGATAATTTGACTCGCACAAAATTGTTGCTTGGGCTACTGTTTAAGTAATTATTTTTATGCGAAGCCTAGTGGTATAAACTTTTTCCTGAACTTGTTATGCCGTTGTTGCTAATGAGCTGTTGTTCAGAATACACAAATCTGATATTGGTTTGTTTTTTATTAGTTTGTATAATTACAACTGTAAATTACATCACAAAAGTCATTGGTTGGTGATGAATCAAGTGTAATCAACCCAATGGTTGAAAGGTGAAGCAATGTCCAATTAACTGTTTGCTCTCTTCTCCTAAGGGCTTTTGCTATTTAAATAATTCCTTTTCCCATGCACCATTCCCTTGTACTTTATTTGGATTTGGTGGTTGAGAAGAACCAGTGCCTTCACATCCTGGCTCTCCTCAAAAGCAATAACTAAGTGCAATAATTCTAGTTATAACTCTATTTTTGATTCTTCTGGTGCTCTTAGCAGTCAACACTTCCTGCTTTGGAAATTATAACTCTTATTAGATTCACCAGACAATCAAAAATGCTTATTGTCGGAATGGTAAATTGTGTCACGACAGGATTTGGTAAAAAAGGAACTGATGAGGAACTTCCAAGTCAGTCTCGCTCAACGGAACACCCACGCACATGTCAAAAAAGAAAAAGTAAAAAAGTAGCTGCTGCACTTGATTCAGCTGTTCTGCTACGACGTTCTGCTCGCCTCCGCGGACTGTCAAATAAAAGGAATGGCAAATCAGATGGAAAGTTAAACTCGGTTGACTTTGACTGCTACCTGGAGTAAGTTTGTGGGTTCTGTGTGCTAAATTATGCAAATATATTTATGTTTGCCAGTTTCTGTTTTGAGCATAACTTCTCGGGATTATGTAGGAACATATGGAGGGAACTACCAGAGGATAAGAAAAGTTCATTTACATACCTTGAGTCCATGTGGTTTTATTTATACACAACCAAACTATTCAAGGCTAAGGTGTTGAGGTGGATTAAGGGGCTAGACATATTCTCGAAAAAATATGTTTTTGTTCCCATCGTTCTCTGGTATGTGTTTCTGATTTGTTATCTGGTTATGCCAAAGTTACATATAATTTTTTTTGTTGTGCTTTGTATACTGAGATGTTATTTATCAGGGATCATTGGTGTCTTTTGATCTTTTGCAATCTCGGCGGAAGTTTAGAGTCGGAATCCAAAACTCCCTGTATGTTGTTACTGGATTCACTGCATATGGCAGGACCCTCGCCATATGAATCTGAGATAAGAAAGTATTTTCCTCGATGAACATACTACCTTATGATTTTTGTTTTTCTAGTTAATTGACTTGTATGCTTTGTTTTGTTTGATTTGTAGATTTGTTTTGGACATTTTCAAAAATGAAGAGAGGCCAGAGAGCCAGCAGCTGATTAAGAAAATCAAGTTATTGATTCCTAAGGTCACAATACTTTTCACTGATGTTTCTGATGTTACTTACTAATGGTTTCTCATTTAACATGACTTGAAAATTTTCAGGTGCCGCAGCAGACAAATGGTACGGACTGCGGTAAATTTGCTTTGTACTTCATTAGCCTTTTCCTAGAGAGCGCTCCGGAAAACTTTAGCATTTCTGAAGGCTACCCTTACTTTGTGAGTCCTTTGGCAAACTATATCTATCATTTTATTATCAAGAAATCCTCTAATCCTCATAGTTCTTTCTGCTTTGTAGATGAAGAGAGACTGGTTTACTCCTGACCAGTTAGAAAGCTTTTGGCTGGAATTGCCAACTCTGACCAAGGATTCTTCTGAGGACATGAAGAACACAGCAGTCTCTGGTGAAAGCGTCTCAGGTTCTGAGGATGCTATTATATATCTGGTATAGACATTGTGGGTAAGAAGTAAAATAGAGAGATATATTGATACTATTGGAAGGACAAGTAACTATGGATCATTGGGATATTTAAGTTTGTCTATTTTATTCTATATTCGCTCTTTTTTTTTTTTTTTTTTTTTTTTTTTTTTTTTTTTCCGGTCAAGGGAAAAAAGGTCAAAATGAGGACTTCTACAGTTTTTGCACTAGAAACAGAAAACAATTTCTATTAGTCTTGCTCAACTTTGTTAGACCTTATAGCTGAATGCAAATTGAAGTGTGTGTATCTCTGTGTTCAGGGAATTGCTAGTGTGTTGTGTTTTGCTAACCTGCAGGCATGACTGTAGTAAGCTAGAAATGCGTTCATCTTTCTTCTTCTTTAATACTCATGTCTACACCTTTAAAACATATTAAAGAAGGGATTCTAAGTAATTTTCTGCTCATTCTCTTCTTCTTTCCAGCTTTGTTTCATTCTCCTTCCAGCTTTCATTCTCTTCACCTTGTTATTTCCTTCTATTCATTCATCTTTTGATCAGAGCGTTTAGAAGCTGAGAAGTTCCTCTTCTTTTTTGGATACATTGGCTTTGATGTCCTCTCTTTCATTCTTGGTGCTTTTCATTCCCTTCTTAATCTCAAGCAGTTTAACTCATACATAGGTCAGTTTTGCTTTCTTGCACAGCGTGCTCCATCTTATAGCATATTTGGCCGTGCTTTTAAAATCAGCTTATATTGAAAAGTTCTTTTCTTAGAAGTATATATTTAACAAAGTTTTTCTGGTGAGAAGCAGTTTGTGTTTGGCTAATCAATTTGAAAAGCACTTTTGAGCAACAATTAGTGTTTGGACAAATTTTTAAAAAGTGCTTCTAAGTATATTTTTCTCAAAGTACTTTTCAAAAAATTGCTTTTGGGGAGAAGTTACGTTTTTCTACTTCTCAAGAACTGCTTCTACTTTTACACAAAAGCACTTTTTTCAATCTAAAAGCTTGGCCGGATGCTTTAACTTGAAATAAAAAAAACCCTATTTAAAACACGGAAGAGCTCTAGGAATGATTGTTAAACTTTGATATCTATAAGTTCAAAATCAAGAAATTATTTCCGGAGTTTGAATGACGTGAAGCAGTAACTCTCAATTATCTAAGTATAATAGGAATTCAAAAGCCATAAAATCGTTCCTGGATTTTTTTTTTTTGGATTTGCACTAGTAAAGGTTCAAAAACTAATAATTATTTCTGGAGTTTGAAATTCTGTATATATGTGAACCTCAGCACTGTATGCTAGAGCTTGGAGCTTTTAAGAGTGAAACTGATGCTGGAATTTCAAACTGGTAACGTAAAATTTCAGTTGGACATGCATAATAAGTCCAAGAGAATCACAAGATGACACGCATCACACTCTCATATATCCTCTACTTCCATGGATTCAAGGCAGATCGAGCATTCCTTCTGCATTCGTCTCCACAGCCAAGGATTTTTCTTGTTAATTTTTCGACGAGGAATCCGTCTTTCAATTTTGGTTTCATTCTCGTTACATAAGCTTCTTCTCTGCTTTTCTATAGGTGTTGTTTTACACTTCAATACCACACAAGAGGGGGTGATTTGTGTGGTGACCAATTTTTCGCTTAAACTGATTATGGAAGGACCCGGTTCTTCTATATGTTCCTTCTACTACTGTTATGGAATAATAAATGTAGAAAGTAAAGAACATAAGTATTTTTTACGTGGAAAACACCCGGCTCAAAATGTGAAAAAACCACGACCCACTACTCAGTAGGATTTTTCCCAACACTTCACTAAATCACTGAGCCAAAACAACATTTACAAAACTCCTTGTAAACCTAAGGATTACCTCTAATCTCGTTGTAGCAACCAACCTCTAACTGTTGCGACAACTTCAAGTTAACTCTAACTTGAATACTCAAAGTACCTATTACAATTGCTTCTAGATAAAGCTGATATGAAAACACCCACTATAATTGAACTAGAAATAAAGAAAGACACATAAAACTCTTTATGGAGCTGATTCTTCAATCTGGTTCATGTAGCTTCAGGTTTGCACACTTGAATCACACACAAACTGCTTGCAAAAAGCCTTGATATTTTTCTCTCAATTCACGTTTAACTTCTGCGTTTTTGTGCAACACCTGTAATGTGAGAACATCCTGCAATTTATAGAGTTAGTAGATGAAGAAATAACTAGAGTTCTGATGCAACTCTTCCTCGGTGGAAGAGTTCTAGTCAATTTCAACTTCTAACTCCTTCCCTATCTTGGATAGTGTTCTCTTTGATTAACGAGTCCTTCTCCTTATCAATTATGCAACCTTTTCGATCAGGAGATACTAAATACACCAATTTAAGCTTATCTTCTTTACGTGCATCCCACATGCTCGAATCTGCCCGTTTCTATGCACACAAGGGATGGACCTGGAGGGATGGATCTGGTTCATGCCTGAGTTCCTTTGTCAGTCTTCAAAACTAACCTTTACTTGGGCCAACAATAGGCTCTGCAGTTCATCAGCCTGTTATGCATGTGGCAACCAGAGGCGGATCTAAGATTTAGAGCTGATGGGTGCCACAATTTTCTTTAATGTATATATTATACCTAATATAGAGTTTGTTAGGAATGTATATTCGGTTCAGGTTTTTTTTCTTTGAGTTTATTCGGATTAACTTAATAGGCATTTTTATTTGCAAATATGAGAATTACATCTCAAATACCAAGAAACAAACGTAATTAGAGTTTTAAATAAGGAATCAACCTTTATTATAAATAACACAAGTAAAATTAATATCTTCACTAAGGGTGTCACGCCCCAAAATCCACTAAGGGTCGTGTGGCGCCGGACACCGCTGTCAGGCAAGCCAACTAAATTATCAATTGAATTCTCCTTTTAATTATATAGAAATCTAGGATTTTTCCTTCCAATTTTCATAAATAAAGAGGTCATTACTTCAATTCAAATAAAAAAAAAGTGAACAGTTAATACAATTCTTTCGAAGAACCGACCCAGAACCCGGTGTCACAAGTGCAAGAGCATCTATTGATAAGGAAAATAAAATACAACATCTGTCCGAAATACAGTGGACAGGGAACAAATATAAAATGCTGAAAGGAACTACACTAGCTGCGGGTCGCCTCGAACAATGCAGCTCACCTAGTCCCAGAATCATCCGCGCCGCTACGCCCAGTAAGCCACTAAAGTTACTTATACCTGTGCAACAAAAATGCACAGAAGTGTAGTATGAGTACGTAATCAACGTGTACTCAGCAAGTATCCCGTCTAATCTCGAAGAAGTAGAGACGAGATGGTCAACTTTGACACTTACTAGTGGTCCAATAATAATATACTAAATGTGTGAGGAAATCAAGAATTTTATAAGGCAGTACTAACTCACAAAGCTGGAAAACAAGCAATACACCTTCAACAAATAGTAAAGGATTTTCAAGGTTTACCTTTCTTTATCTTATCAATTTACATCAAGCCATGAAGGGCAATATCATCATTTAAAATTTCACGTGCATCAATATATATAAAAAATATCATGCGCAAATCATGCCGAGGCGACGGCCCGGTCCAACAGAAAAGAAATGTGCACTTGCCGAGGGTCGACGACGCGCTTATAGATGCATCTATTACCCCGCTCGCGAAATAATCTGTGACGCGGTCAACAAAAAATAAACACATACCCTGCTCGCGAATCATACATGCGATGCAGGTACACGGAGAGATACATGCTCAATCAATCAAGTAAGAACTTATCAGGGAATATTTATCAAAATATATCAAATTCTCCTTTAACAAATTTTAAAAAGTAAAGTTAACCCCTTTAGAAATTCATTTACAAATTTCATGTGATTTAAGCAATTCAAGCTACCATAGGGCTTACAAATAATTCAAGTATAACATGCTTTTGGGTCCTAGCTATCCGGACAATAGCATAATAGTAGCTACGCACGGACTCTCGTCACCTCGTGCGTACGTAGCCCCCACAAATAGGAGCACATAATCAATTAACTTACCTATGGGGACAATTCCCTCTTACAAGATTAGAAAGGAGACTCACCTCGCTCCGAAGCCTACATTCCGATTCAAGAACGCGCTCAAACTTCCAATTTAGAGCCAAACGATCCACAACTATTCAAATAGGGTAAGAACTAGTCAATACATGCTTAAAAGTTCATATTCTAACTTTCCACCCAATTTCCCAACCTTAAATTCAAAGTTCCTATAATCCGACCCCGGGCCCACGTGCCCGGATCCCGAAATTTTTCGAAGGAAGTTGTTCTTTATAGCCTAAGGACAAAGATATATGATTTCTACTCCATTCTACAACCAATTTCGTGGTTAAATCTTGTTTTTAACAAAACCCTAGGTTTTACTCTATTCCCATGATTTTTTTTTTACTAATTTACAAGTGTTAATCCACCCAAACTTCAAGTATTAAACTAAGGATAGGTGAGACAACTTACCTCAAGATGCTAGGGGGAAGTCTTCTCTCAAAAGCTCCCAAAATCGCCCATGAAACGAGTGAAAAATGAGCAAAAATGGCATTGGGCCCGAATAAATGAAGGCCACTACCTTATGTGATTTCCGCATATGCGGTCTTGGGCCGCACCTGCGGCCACCGCTTTTGCGGAAGGAAGACCGCTTCTGCGGTCTGGGCCGCTTTTGCAGATAGGCCCACCGCTTCTGCAGTTCCGCTTTTGCAGATATCGGGCGGCATCTGCGGTCTTGACATGCCTGGCCTTGGGCCGCATCTGCGACAGGCCCTACCGCTTCTGCGGTTCTGCTTTTGCGGATTTAGGGCCGCATCTGCGGTCTTAGCCGCTTCTGCGAAAAATCGACCGCTTATGCGGTCTCGCACCTGCGGCCAACCAACCGCAGGTGCGGTTATGACAGAAGCAGATGCTTCAGCACCTCCAAAAACTCCTTTTTGATCCGTAAACCTCCCAGAATCCACCCGGGGCCCCCGGGACCCCAACCAAACATACCAACCAGTCCCAAAACACATTACGGACTTGCTCGAGGCCTCAAATCACATCAAACAACGCTAAAACCATGAATTACACCCCGATTCGAGCTTTATGAACTTAAAACTTTCAAACTTCTACTTCCGNCAAAGAAGAGCTGATTCTCTTTTAACAATTTAAGGAAATGAGGTTTACATCTTGTTAGAATTTCATTTACTATTTTGATATAGCTTAGACAATTCAACTATCCACAAGATTACAAGTATTCCAAGTATAACATGCTTTTGGGTCCTAGACTACCCGGACAATAGCATAATAGTAGCTACGCACGGACTCTCGTCACCTCGTGCTTACGTAGCCCCCGCAAATAAGAGCAATTATCCAATTAATTCACCTATAGGGACATTTCCCTCTCACAAGGTTAGAAAGGAGACTCACCTCGCTCTGAAGATCCATAACCGGCATTCCACGCCCTTCCAAAGACTCCAATTGATGCATCACGCTCCAAAGCTAGCCAACGGTTACGCAAATCCAATACATATGCCCAATTATTCATTATAATCTAATTTATAGCAAATTCCTAACTCCGATCGAAAAGTTGACCAAAACGCCATCGGGCCCACGTGCCCGTAATCCGAAATTTTTCGAAGATAAAGATTACCCATGACCTTATGAACTCAAATATACAATTTACTCCTAATTCCATGTTCAATTTCGTGGCTAAATTCCAAGTATATAATTTTCTAGGTTTTCCACCAAAACCTCAATTTTTATACTAATTTTCATGCCCAAATCCATACATAATTGATGTATTCAACTCAAAATAGGTGGGGATAACTTACCTTATCATTGATGACGAAAATCTCCTCTTGAAGCCCCCCAAAAATTGCCCAAGCCTTGAAAAAAATGAGAGAAATGAAGTCAACCCCGATTTTAAAACAAACCTTCTGCCTCCAAGCATTTCCGCTTCTGCGGAATTATTTCCGCTTATGCGGCTCCGCTTATGCGGTCAAAATGCCGCTTCTGCGGCTCCTTCCCAAGCCGCGCAGCTTCCGCTTCTGCGCTCCCTTTTTCGCAGGTGCGGTCCCGCATCTGCGGCTCCCTGACCGCATCTGCGGTCCCAGCTTTCCTCACCCAAAATCCGCATCTGCGGTCTTTCTTGCCGCTTCTGCGGCTCCGCACCTGCGGCCAAAACTTCGCAGGTGCGTAAATACCAGATGCCAGCTGCTTCACCTTTTCTTCAACTCCAAAAATCGATCCGTGTCAACCACCCGGAATCCACCCGAGGCCCCCGGGACCCCAACTAATCATACCGACCAATCCCAAAACACATTACGGACTTGCTCGAGGCCTCAAATCACATCAAACAACGCTAAAATCATGAATCAACCCCTAATCCAAGCTTTATGAATTTTAGAACTTCCAACTTCTACTTTCGATGCTTAAACCTCTCGAATCACGTCCGATTGACCTCAAATTTTGCACACAAGTCATATTCGACATTACGGACCTACTCCAACTTTCGGAATCGGATTCCGACCCCGATATCAAAAAGTCCACTTCCGGTCAAACTCCTCAAAAACCTTCAAATTTCTATCTTTAGCCAAATGACTCCAAAATGACCTACGGACCTCCGAATTCATTTCCGATCGCGCTCCCAACTCCAGAATCACCATACAGAGCTATTCATAGTCTCGAAATTCCAAACGGACATCGATAACACTGAAATGCACTTCAAGCCAAACTTATGAAATTTCTTCTAAAATGCTAACTTCCACAATAGGCGCCAAAACACTCCCGGGTTATCCAAAACCCGAATCGGGCATACGCCCAAGTCCAAAATCATCATACGAACCTGCTGGAACCTTCAGATCCTAATTCCAAGATTGTTTACTTAAAAATCCAATCTTAGTTCATTCTTTCAACTTTAAGCTTCTGAAATGAGAATTCTCTTTCCAAATCAACTCTGAACTTCCCTGAACTTAATTCCAACCACGCGTACAAGTCATAATACCTGAAATGAAGCTGCTCATGGCCTCAGGCTGCTAAACGGAGCACTAGAACTCAAAACGACCGGTCGGGTCGTTACATTCTCTCCCACTTAAACATACGTTCGTCCTCGAACGTGCTGAGAACTACACTGAAGTAGTCTGAAATCACTGTTTAACACCTCATGTACCTTCCCGTGCTACCATAACTCAGTTGAGCACATCAGCTCGATCAATTCTGAAGATATTCCCTTTTATTAAAGCAAATAAGCCTTAGAGCCCAATTCTAACATCCGGAATTCTATGCCTGACCTGTTTCCAACATACGATCACCATATCAATCACCACAAGTTGTACCCAAACATGACTGCATAACTTTGCTGAATTCACACCTTTCATCATTTTTCTCACCGAACCACGGTAACATTTTCTGTTCAGCTTAATTGAAATTCCATGAATCTGATACTCCCTTTGCACCCCATAACATATACAGGTCCTACTCCACTCTTACAATACCGCCACAACGGAAGAGATGTGCAGAAATTTATAATCAACTGCCGAGTCAACCAATCATTGAGTTTATACTTCTGACAAGAAACATTACCATATTCTGAACCAAATAGTGATCTTTGCTCCTTAATATACTTCACGTAATCAGATTGCACTGATCCTAAATCCAACAATCTCGTCTCACCCAATACGAATTGCTCAGGCAATAAGCCATCCCGACATGACCATAAGTCTCATATGATGCCACGATGTGCCAATAGGCTACCAATTTAGAATGCGATACCAAGGGAAAACGAACTCTGGAAGGAATTACCTAACTCCCGCACTAATACGGACTTTCCTTAGAAATAGGAAGCGAGACGTACAAAAATAGCATATAGAAAATTATACTCAACATCACACTGTTGCGGCGCGCAACCCGATCCAAACATAGATCTCACATAAGGAGATTACGCATCGAGCTAAATTTGCTCATTACCATAAAATATCGAATTCTGGTCACAAGCACGCTAGGTGCATGATAACATCCCTGACGGAACATGTAGCACTATAAGCTACGAAACTCAAGCACAACTGGGGTGCAATATACAAACTGAATCTCAAGAGCCATCTTGCTCATAATACATCATTTCTGCACCAATCTTCAACACATATGCAATTTCTCAAGCCGTCTCGCAACTCTCACGGCGCAATGCATCACTACATGGAATATCTGACAACGAAATAACACTCTGACTACTCCATAAGGAGCGCATTACTCAAATGAACACAACTGGCCCGACACAGAGCCCAAATTCACATTTACATCCATCCACCGACCTCAAGTCGATCCTGATCACATCAAACTAAGCCAATAACCTTTCAAATGTCCATACAAATTTCCCTCTTCTCCGAACACACAAGGACAACCATCATAACCGGAGTACTCATCCGCAGTCCACAACTCAGAATCCGAGTGCCTTCCAGGCATATATTCTCAACCAAACGATACCGTCACGAATCTTCATATTGGTCTAGATCTTTAATCAATCAAGTGACTACCTGCCCCACTTATACAACCTTCCTGTGGGACACACTCCCACAACCTACCATAACAAATAACTGGGTCGTACCTCCAAACCACCGGCCGCACTGACGCTGAAAAGCGATCAAGAATAATTAACCAGGATGACACTGATGACAAAACCAACTTACTTTAAACATTCCACCCTTTTCTTGCTCATCCGAGCTCGTGACATCCTTACCAGCACCAAGCTGCAACCTTGATCCTCACTTCGAATTTCCATGCTACTCACTGCACCCAATGTGCCAACATATGATAGAACACGATTTTAACATTAATATTTTAACACTTCATCATATAAGAACTTTTCACTTAACTCACTTCAGGAGAATCATAGCAACACACAGGTAAATTCCCATAACCGTAGAATATGCAAACATCTAAGTAGTGGTCTAAGCCACCATAGCCCCTCCGGAGCTTACTTCCTCATACAAACCATAACATAAGGATGTTTCTGAATAATCTCAATTACGGCAGCTGACAAGCCTCATATGCACCATCACAACTCGCTTGCATACTCGATCACGCTGAAGAAACTGATCGCCAGCACCAATATGCCAAATTCAACTATGGCCAATCAAACTACCTTCCTCCAATTTATCCTTGATTGCCTTAAAGATAATACTGATTTCATCCAACACATAACATACTCCATCTGCACTCATCTTGAGTGACTTCGAATCGCAAGACCGTGCTGTCTCAAATCCCGTGAACTGTCTCATATCTCTCAAATGCTATACCGCAAGACAAAACATCACAGAACGTTCTGAGTCTCCATTCGTAAGCTGCTGCAAAAGCTTGATTCTCAACTGCACATATAGGCTCGAAATCATTAGGTATCACACTTCCTTATTTAAATTTCACTAGGACCACTGCTGAGAGCCACCCGCTCTGACTTGGCCCCGAATATAATCAACTCCCTGAGTCTTCCATCACACGAATACCCCCTTGGCGAAGAACCCGCCGAATCACTTACCTTGGAACCTGCGCCTATACAAAGCAAAATCCTGAATCTCTCCCCATGTCTGAGCATGGGCGCATAAGGCCAACGATAGCCCACCTTTAATAATTCCTTTGCTCAGATTACCACTTATGGTCTTCCCCCGTAGCTGAAATAGCCCATCAATATGCTAACAACCAGAACCCCCGCAGGTAGTTAACTCTGCAACCCCATCATAAGCGGTGGGACTCTCCCACTTAGCGTGAAGCCATTATTTCACAATTCTGGAATTCACCCACATTCCCTAGCTTCCATCGACATAACTTTTGCACGATCAACCACATAAATTCTCGGATTCTTTCTGTAAAACCCCCTCCTTATACTCAAAATCATCCATCACATCCACACGATCGATCTCTTAGCTGCATACCCAATAGGATCCTTCGCAGAAGCCTCGCCAACCACGCAACCGCCAACCTGCTCACTTCGGTAACCCACCTATAAAAGCTCTCCCTGGCATCTTCCAACACCGCTGCACGGGGTACAATCACTTCAACATCAGTAACCCATCCTGAGTCTGAGCTCACTCTCCAGCTGCACAGGTCCATTTACCCCTCATGAACATCATTAAATGTGCGACAACATCCTTCCAATTCAAAGTCATGCTGCATCTTTCTTCATCTAAGGGGCTCCTTTCCGTTATATTAGATCTCCTGCCGCGCTAGAACCCCCTATAGCCAAGCACCAATATTCTTAAACCGCTCCAAATTTTCCTTAAGGCGCATAGTCTTCCTACTACCAAGCCCTATACAGCTCCGCCACTCTCCCACTTTGGGCAAACTCACTCCTTTAATCAACTGCTCGACCTACGCTTCCTAAGCCTGGCCTTTTAGCAATTTAAAGCTCCGCCTAACACTTCCCACATGTCTTTCTCATCCTTTGCTGCTCAGTTGTTGCCTTAACAAAATTTGTCTTCATAGTACTTGAATCCACAAATCGCTACTAACTCCAAACTTTTCCGAAGGTCATCTTTCTCGAACCGTCAACATTAGAAATACTGACTCAATCCTGAACCACCGCATCCTGCGATATCTGATAGTTGTATCTCCGATACTATTTCACAATACCTTGCCTCAAGGTGAATTGTAGAAGATCATCACACCGACAAACTTAATACGTCCAATTAGGACGACAGCACCCCAATATAGAAGAAAAATTCCACCACGCTTGCAATTACCAAGTCTCATTACTTCCACCAGTCCACATCTGACCCTCCTTAGTTCGATTGCATTTCCCCCTACCGGGAATAAAATATCGAATCTCTTGATTACGCACTGAGTAAACCTCCCTTGAAATCATTCACTGCCCTAACACGTGGGCAACACCCTACCATCATATTACTACTGCAGAATAGTCATTCATAAGCATCGCGACAACTTGTGCCTAGCCTCAAAGCCCTCGAAAATACCGCTACTGGGCTGAAACAATAAAATATTCTTCCATAAGGCGACGACAATAATCTGATCAGCTATACCGGGATATATATCTCGTATCACATCTGTAGTACCATTATGGTTCTTCAATTTTCGATTTACATCAAGCGCTTTGCGTCGCATAAGATTGAGTAAGAAAGAAACAAAGGCATAAGCCTCACATGAAGTCAAATCGCACGATAAGGAATCAAGAAGGGAAGTACTCCTAACAGTCCTGCAGCCTCCCGAGGATAAGTACAGACGTCTCCGTACCGATCCGCGAGACTCTACTAGACTTGCTCATGACTCGTGAGACCCTAGGAACCTAGTGCTCTGACACCATGTTGTCACGACCCAAAATCCACTAAGGGTCGTGATGGCGCCGGACACCTCTGTCAGGCAAGCCAACTAAATTATCGACTAAATTCTCTTTTAATACCTTCGAAAATCTAGGATTTTTCCTTCCATTTTTCATAAATAAACAAAAATCACTATTTCAATTCAAGTTAAGTAATAAATAATTAGTACACATCTTTCAGAAACCATCCCAGAACCCGGTGTCACAAGTGCATGAGCAACTACTGATAAGGAAAATAAAATACAATATCTGTCCGAAATACAGTGGACAAGGAATAAATATAAAAATGCTGAAAGGAACTACACTAGCTGCGGGTCACCTCGAACAATGCAGCTCACCTAGTCCCAGAGTCATCCGCGCTGCTACGCCCAGTAGGCCACTAGAGTTACTTATACATGTGCAACAAAAATGCATAGAAGTGTAGTATGAGTACGTAATCAACGTGTACTCAATGAGTATCCCACCTAACCTCGAAGAGGTAGAGACGAGATGGTCAACCTGGACACTTACTAGCGGTCCAATAATAATATACTAAATGTGTGAGGAAACCAGGGATTTTATATACAGTTCTAACTCGCAATATTGTAAAACAGGCAATACACCTTCAACAAATAATAAAGGATTTCCAAGGTTTACTTTTCTTTATTTATCAACTTATCTCGAGCCATGGAAGGCATCATTCAACATATAAAATTCTCAGGCAACGATACATAAATCATGCGAAAATCATGCCGAGGCGACGGCCCGCTCCAACAGAAAAGAAATGTGCACTTGCCGAGGGTCGACGGCGCACCTATAGATGCATCTATTTAATCTGCCAAGGCATTCGGCCCGTTCCAAATTAAACACATAGAGACATTCAGTCAAGAAGCCAACATAGGGCAATTATTCAAAGAAGAGCTGATTCTCTTTTAACAATTTAAGGAAATGAGGTTTACGTCTTGTTAGAATTTTATTTACTATTTTGATATAGCTTAGACAATTCAACTATCCACAAGATTACAAGTATTCCAAGTATACCATGCTTTTGGGTCCTAGACTACCCGGACAATAGCATAATAGTAGCTACGCACGGACTCTCGTCACCTCGTGCGTACGTAGCCCCCGCAAATAAGAGCAATTATCCAATTAATTCACCTATAGGGACATTTCCCTCTCACAAGGTTAGAAAGGAGACTCACCTCGCTCCGAAGATCCATAACCGGCATTCCACGCCCTTCCGAAGACTCCAATTGATGCACCACGCTCCAAAGCTAGCCAACGGTTACGCAAATCCATTAACATATGCCCAATTATTCATTATAATCTAATTTATAGCAAATTCCTAACTCCGATCGAAAAGTTGAGCAAAACTCCCTCGGGCCCACGTGCCCGGAATCCGAAATTTTTCGAAGATAAAGATTACCCATGACCTTATGAACTCAAATATACAATTTACTCCTAATTCCATGTTCAATTTCGTGGCTAAATTCCAAGAATATAATTTTCTAGGTTTTCCACCAAAACCTCAATTTTTATACTAATTTTCATGCCCAAATCCATACATAATTGATGTATTTAACTCAAAATAGGTGGGGATAACTTACCTTATCATTGATGACGAAAATCTCCTCTTGAAGCCCCCCAAAAATCGCCCAAGCCTTGAAAAAAATGAGAGAAATGAACTCAGCCCCGATTTTAAAACAAACTTTCTGCCTCCAGGCATTTCCGTTTCTACGGAATTATCTCCGCTTATGCGGTAAAAATGCCGCTTCTGCGGCTCCTTCCCAAGCCGCCCAGCTTCCGCTTCTGCGCTCCCTTTTCCGCAGGTGCGGTCCCGCATCTGCGGCTCCCTGACCGCATCTGCGGTCCCAGCTTTCCTCACCCAAAATCTGCATCTGCGGTCTTCCTGGCCGCTTCTGCGGCTCCGCACCTGCGGCCAAAACTTCGCAGGTGCGTAAATACCAGATACCAGCTGCTTCAGCTTTTCTTCAACTCCAAAAATCGATCCATCAACCACCCGGAATCCACTCGAGGCCTCCGGGACCCCAACTAATCATACCAACCAATCCCAAAACACATTACGGACTTGCTCGAGGCCTCAAATCGCATCAAACAACGCTAAAATCATGAATCAACCCCCAATCCAAGCTTTATGAACTTTAGAACTTCGAACTTCTACTTTCGATGCTTAAACCTATCAAATCACATCCGATTGACCTCAAATTTTGCACACATGTCATATTCGACATTACGGACCTACTCCAACTTTCGGAATCGGTTTCCGACCCCGATATCAAAAAGTCCACTTCCGGTCAAACTCCTCAAAAACCTTCAAATTTCTATCTTTAGCCAAATGACTCCAAAATGACCTACGGACCTCCGAATTCACTTCCGATCGCGCTCCCAACTCTAGAATCACCATACTGAGCTATTCACTGTCTCGAAATTCCAAACGGACATCGATAACACTGAAATGCACTTCAAGCCAAACTTATGAAATTTCTTCTAAAATTCTAACTTCCACAATAGGCGCCAAAACACTCCCGGGTTATCCAAAACCCGAACCGGGCATACGCCCAAGTCCAAAATCATCATACGAACCTGCTGGAACCTTCAGATCCTGATTCCGAGATCGTGTCACGACCCCAAACCCGGTCGTGATGGCGCCCAACACTAGTGCTAGGCAAGCCCGACCATTCACTCTCTCAACCCGAGCACAAAGCTCAAAACCAATTAATCAGATACTTAAAATCAAATATTAATACTCATAGTTGAAATACTCAATTAAAACAATGCGAAATACTGACATAAATTGTAACTCCCAAAGACCTGGGGTCATGAGTCTAGAGCCTCTAACTAATACAGAGTCAAGAATCCTCAAAATAAGTATGTTCTAAAGTACGGAAATAATAAAGGGATAAGGGAGGAGTCGGGTCCTGCGGACGTCATAGCAGCTACCTCGACCACTCCTGGAACTCTGGAAACCAGCGGCTAGCTCAACTAAGCTCCCGAAGTACCTGGATCTGCACACAAGGTGCAGGGAGTAGGGGGTGAGTACTACCAACTCAGTGAGTAATAAGCATATAAAATTTCTGAAGATAAGAAATCCACGAAATGCCACAAAGTAAAGCTAAAACTAACAGTCCAACACCTAACTACGAACCAACAGCACAACAACTCCAAATATATCAGTCAAGTATAATGTAAAGATGCAATGCAATGCACATGACCGCTACGACGCGTAGCCCGATCCATTTAACGTCGACGGCGCTCACTGGGGGTGTGTACAGACTCCGGAGGGGCTCCTTCAGCCCAAGCGCAATATAATCATACCATTCGCTGCGGCGTGCAGCCCGATCCATACTCAGTCCACAATATGCATATGAGTCACGTAACAGATTCAATTAATTTTCCCAATTTCCAATTTATTAAGAAGAATATACTTTAGATANAATAAAGATTAACCAATATTGAATTATATAAGTTACCTTTTTCTGAAACCACAAAGGAAATTCCTCTTTGTGCCTCTTGGCAACATTTCTGTTATTCTCCTTTGTTAATATTTCTAAATGTTCCCTATAGATAATGAAAATTAAAATAGAATGAATACATTACAAGATAGTCGTTGAGAGAATTTATAAGAAGCAAAGAATGTAAATTAAGTGAAAAGTATTTTACTCGATAAAAGGGCCAATTTCTGCACAATTTTGGAGGATGTAAAAATGTGCTTGCTTGATTTCAAGATCACTCAATTTTGTCCAATCACCCCCGCCAAATGGCTTACCACAACAGTTAAATACAGATAAGCCATTAGGATCCATGTTGGAAGAGCTAGAATTCCTATCTGGACGATTTTCTTTTGTCTCCATATCAGTCAAATATTTGGAACAGAATGCCATGCATTCTTCTGCAAGATAGCCCTCAGCAATTGACCCTTCTGGGCGAGCCATGTTGCGTACATAACCTTTTAATGTGCGCAACATTCTGTTAAGTAAAGATATATCAATTTCATAGCAAATTTCAGCTAAAAGAAAAATTTAGAGTAGTAAAAATCTAACCTCTCGATGAAATACATCCATTGAAATTGAACAGGACCACCCTCCTTTGCCTCCTTTGCTAAATGAATTGCCAAATGAACCATGACATCAAAGAACGTTGGAAGGAATATACGTTCTAGTTTGCAAATTGTCATCCGTATGCTTTTATCTATTTTATCTAACTTATCCATATGCAACTCTTTAGCGCACAAATCACTAAAGAATAATGACAATTCAATTAACGGATCATATGCATCCTTTGGCAAAATTCCTTTGATGATAAGAGGAAAGATACGCTGGAAAAGAACATGGTGATCATGACTTTTAAGTCCAAAAATTCTAGCTTCCTTAACATTGACACAACGACTAATGTTAGAAGCATAAGCATCGGGAAACTTGACATCTTTGATGAGTTGACAGAATTTAATCTTCTCCGTTTTGGACATTATATAACTAGCAGGAGGAAGTATATACTTATCCCCACTTTTAATTGGATGGAGCGGCTTTTTGATTCTCATCTCTTGTATGTCCAATCGAGATTTCAATGTGTCCTTTGTTTTTCTGTCAATATCCAACAACGTTCCTATGACGCTTTCACTAATATTTTTCTCTATATGCATTACATCCAAATTATGTCTCAACAATACAGTCCTCTAATATGGTAGTTGAAAGAATATACTTTTCTTCTTCCAGTTGTCACGTCTTTCGGCATCTCGTTTTCTTTTTCTTGTGTTATCACCCATGTATCCTTGTGAGGATGTATTTATTTGTGCAAGCACATCATCTCCACTCAATGCTTGTGGTGCAAGTCTTTCTTCCCTTGTATTATCAAAAGAACTTTTGCTCCGACGATAAGGATGATTTATCTCCAAGAACCTACGATGACTCATGTAGCAATGCTTTCGACCATGTTTCAAGTAAATGGAGCAAGTATTTACATGACAAACAGGTGTCACGATCCCAAATCCGGTCGTGATGGCGCCCAACACTAATGCTAGGCAAGCCCGACCATTTACTCCCTCAACCCGAGCACAAAGCTCAAAACCAATTAATCAGATACTTAAAATCAAATATTAATACTCATAGTTGAAATACTCAATTAAAACAATGCGAAATACTGACATAAATTGTAACTCCCAAAGACCTGGGGTCATGAGTCTAGAGCCTCTAACTAATACAGAGTCAAGAATCCTCAAAATAAGTAAGTTCTAAAGTACGGAAATAATAAAGGGATAAGGGAGGAGTCGGGTCCTGCGAACGTCATAGCAGCTACCTCGACCACTCCTGGAACTCTGGAAACCAGCGGCTAGCTCAACTAAGCTCCCGAAGTACCTGAATCTGCACACAAGGTGCAGGGAGTAGGGGTGAGTACTACCAACTCAGTGAGTAATAAGCATATAAAATGTCTGAAGATAAGAAATCCACGAAATGCCACAAAGCAAAGCTATACTAACAGTCCTACACCTTACTACGATCTAACAGCAAAACAACTTCAAATATATCAGTCAAGTATAATTTAAGGATGCAATGCAATGCACATGACCGCTACGGCCCCGATCCATTTGACGTCGACGGCGCTCACTGGGGGTGTGTACAGACTCCGGAGGGGCTCCTTTAGCCCAAGCGCAATATAATCATACCATTCGCTGCGGCGTGCAGCCCGATCCATACTCAGTCCACAACATGCATATGAGTCACGTAACAGATTCAATTAATTTCCCAATTTCCAATTTATTAAGAAGAATATACTTTAGATATTTAACTTCAGGAAAAGTGACTTAGCATTTCATAACAGTGATTAAACACAGGACTGAGATCAATGATTATACAAAGCATGCTATCACAATGACATTCATCCTCTAAGGATGCTACAGATCGGCACAAGGCCCCAAACACGGCAATAAGCCCAGATATATTCAATACAGGGTGCGTATCAGTCGCCAATATAGAAACATTCTTGTTCGGGATGGACTAAGTCTCAATCCCCAGTCATAACCAATCCCGCACCTGCCATGGGGTGCGAGTCACGCCCTACAATAGCGTCACAATGTGATAAGCCGGGGTTTCAAACCCTCAGGCCATCATATACACCAACTACTCACCTCTAACCGGCCGTAGAATGGTCCGCAATGCCTTTTCCTTTCGTATCGACCTCCTCGCGCGTCGAATCTAGTCAAAATCACAACGAATACATAAATATGGGTTAAAGAAACATAACCCAATCAAAAATACTCGAAAAGTACTAAAATTCACGAAGTTGGTAAAACCCGAGCCCTGGGCCTACTTCTCGAAAAATTCCGAAAATCACACCAACGGATTCCTCGTCTCGCCACGAGTCCGTGCATATAAAGTTTACCAAAATCGGAGCTTGTTTGTCCCTCCAAATTCCATTTTTACATCACAGCTTTCCAAGCCCTAGCTTGACCCGTTTTTGATGAATTTTCTACAATTTACATGTAATTTCTACCATAAATTCGAATATTTAGGCCAAGGAACTTACCTCCAAGTGATTCTCAGTCAAAACCCTCGAATTTCCTTGTTCCAGGCTCTTAAGAACGTCAACAATGGAGGAAAAATATGAAAGGGTCGCGGATGAAATATTATTTTAAAACCCTTTTGTCGCCCAGTCCAGTTTTCGCTTCTGCGGTCCCGCTTTTGCTTATGCGGGACCGCTTCTGCGGCCACATTTCCGCTTTTGCGATCTTCACTTAGAAACCCGGACTTCGCTTATGCGACCCGAAGTCCGCTTCTGCGGTTCCCTCAAAACCGCTTCTGCGGTACAGTGTCCGCTTATGCGGACCCGCTGGTGCGAGCCACCTTCCGCTTCTGCGGAATTTCCCTAACCGGCCAATGACCGCTTCTGCGACCACGTACCCGCTTCTGCGGTACCGCTTCTGCGGTACCGCTTCTGCGGTCCATTTCCGCAGAAGCGGAAACACCAGATGACAGCAAAATCTGACCTGCAATACACCTCAAAACTCTCGTTTAACCACCCGAATTCACCCCGAGGCCCTCGGGACCTCAACCAAATGCACAGATATGTTCTATTACTTCATTCAAACTTGCTCGTAACATAAAAACACTATCATAAACACCAAAATCATCGAATTACCACGGATTCAAGCCTAAGTTAAACTAAAACTTCCGAAACTTGCATTTGATCTAAAACCCGACCTAAACACCTCCGAATGATCTGAAACTTTGCACGCATATCCAAAATCACCTAACGGAGCTAATATAACTCTCGGAATTCCATTCCGACCCTCGGATCAAAATCTCACCTACTATCCGGAATTCGCCAAAATCCAACCTTGGCCAATTCAAGCCTAATTCTACACCTGACCTCCAAATTGAATTCCGACTTCACTCCTAAGTCACAAATCATCCCCCGAAGCTACCCGAACCATCGGAACTCACATCTGAGCCCTCTAACTACATAGTCAACTTCCGGTTGACTTTTTCCAAAGCAAGCTTCCTTCAAAAAGGCTAAGTGCCATATTTCCAACTAGAACCAATCCAATTCTACCCGATCAACTCAAATACTAATATTACATCATGGAGGGACATAATATGGGGGAAACAGGGCGGTAACTCACGTGACGACGGGCCGGGTCGTCACATCCTCCCCAATTTAAACAAACGCTCATCCTCGAGCGTATCCAGAGTTGTTCTAGAAGCCAACCAACAGCTGAACGATCTTACCAATCATATACCCGGGGTGATCCCACGTCACCCTATCTCGCATAGGTCCGATAACACAACATAGCTGAAATCAAATCCGTTCGTATTCAGCAGTGACCCCAACGATCACCTCAAATCCAACACACCACTCTGGTGATATGACACCTCAATACAGGCCTAAGCCACAACTCGCATAATACACGCACCAATAAGAAACGGTCTGAACATACTCAAATCATGAAAAATGACTCAAACGAAAGAGTTGTACCTTAAGCTCATCAGTACCATTACAACACAAGGCTGAGACTCCGTCTCGCATCGTAGAAATATAACAGCTGAATCTACCTCGAAAGGTCATAACTCCACGTAGCCTCGCTACAATACGCGATCCTATCCCAATACTGTTACACATGAAGCGCCTCAAGACACTGGCGTCCGCCACGAAGGCCCAATCAAGAACATCAATCCTTTCCAGCCATCCGCTGGTCCTTGAAATATAAACCATTCTACTAGAACATAGTCTAATGCACCTTGCCACGCAGCCTGTGGCATTTTCCGACATAGCCCATAGTGCAATAGTTCAAAATCTTCCAACACTAAGAGAACCAGTCTGAATTCCAACATCTCAACATAGCCTGTATATCAGAACTCCATATAACACACAAATCATCATACCTGATCCCAGTTTTCACTGTGCGAATACATGCACACATTTGATACTCCTTCATTCCACGACAGATACTCGATATTTACCTGTGCTACCGAGCAAACTCGAATACCACCAGTGGACCCAACAAGGACATGCCGCACTACTGCCGAAATATAATCAGTTTAATCATATTACCTTTTTCTGAGACATATACTCTCATCAAATCACTTCCACTTAGCAATATCATTTTTCCCAGTCATCCGAAGATCATTTATCCAACCACTTAGGAGGAATCACTACACATCTCATGCTCTGCATGACATACACAGGTCTTGTTCAAATTCTTACAATACTGACACGACGGATGAGACCTGTACACATTCATAACTACTACCGAAACAACAATTCATTAGTTTTATACTCTTGGCAAGAACTATCACCTCATTCTGAGCCAAACAATGGTCTTAGCATTCTGTCGCCCTTCTGTCGCCCAGTCCAGTTTTCGCTTCTGCGGTCCCGCTTTCGCTTATGCGGGACCGCTTCTGCGGCCACATTTCCGCTTTTGCGATCTTCACTTAGAAACCCAGACTACGCTTATGCGACGCGAAGTCCGCTTCTGCGGTTCCCTCAAAATTGCTTCTGCGGTACAGTGTCCGCTTATGCGGACCCGCTGGTGCGAGCCACCTTCTGCTTCTGCGGAATTTCCCTAGCCGGCCGATGACTGCTTCTGCGACCACGTACCCGCTTCTGCGGTCCATTTCCGCAGAAGCGGAAACACCAGATGACAGCAAAATCTGACCTGCAATACACCTCAAAACTCTCGTTTAACCACCCGAATTCACCCCGAGGCCCTCGGGACCTCAACCAAATGCACAGATATGTTCTATTACTTTATTCAAACTTGCTCGTAACATAAAAACACTATCATAAATACCAAAATCATCGAATTACCACGGATTCAAGCCTAAGTTAAATTAAAACTTCCGAAACTTGCATTTGATCTAAAACCCGACCTAAACACCTCCGAATGATCTGAAACTTTGCACGCATATCCAAAATCACCTAACGGAGCTACTGCAACTCTCAGAATTCCATTCCGACCCTCGGATCAAAATCTCACCTACCAACCGGAATTCGCCAAAATTCAACCTTAGCCAATTCAAGCCTAATTCTACACCTGACCTCCAAATTGAATTCCGACTTCACTCCTAAGTCACAAATCATCTCCCGAAGCTACCCAAACCACCGGAACTCACATACGAGCCCTCTAACTACATAGTCAACTTCCGGTTGACTTTTTCCAAAGCAAGCTTCCTTCAAAAAGGTTAAGTGCCATATTTCCAACTAGAACCAATCCAATTCTACCCGATCAACTCAAATACTGATATTAAATCATGGAGGGACATAATATGGGAGAAACGGGGCGGTAACTCACGTGACGACGGGCCGGGTCGTCACAGATCGTTTACTTAAAAATCCAATCTTAGTTCATTCTTTCAACTTTAAGCTTCTGAAATGAGAATTCTCTTTCCAAATCAACTCTGAACTTCCCGAAACTTAATTTCGACCACGCATACAAGTCATAATACCTGAAATGAAGCTTCTCATGGCCTCAGGCTGCTGAACGGAGCGCTAGAACTCAAAATGACCGGTCGGGTCGTTACACTCACGGGAACACAAGCTAATGAAAAGTAATATATGGCTCTAATCTCCAGAATTTGTCTAAACAAAAGTACGAAAGAAGGCTAAATACTACAGATAGAGTAAAGAAGGAGACTCCTTGGTCTGCGGACGCTGCAAAAGTACCTCAAAGTCTCGGTAGTTCTCCTGGCCTCAAGGATAGTGCGCCTGAGATGAAGTACCTGGGTCTGCACATGAAAAACATGCGCAGAAGAGGCATGAGTACACCACAGCGGTACTCAGTAAGTGCCAAGCCTAACCTCGGTTGGGTAGTGACGAGGAAGGTCAGGGCCCTACTGAGAATAATAACAGTAATAAATCTTGCAACAGTATGAAATAAGCAGAAATAATGGTTACAACTATGAAGTAAAGCGGGCTATACACGACAACAATCAACACTCAGAAATTTAACATAACACAGAGTAAAACAGCTCAATACCAATACCAATAATGAGGATCTCCCAGGATACCATCCTGTAGTCCTTTTCATCAACTGTCCAAGGAGCTCCCGGGATACCGTCCCGTAGTCCATCATACGAGTACATCCGAAGGATCTCCCGGGATACCGTCCCGTAGTCCAACTATCAATGTGCAGGGGAGTCTATCGGGAATCTAACCCGCAGTCCCAAAGTAAATGTGCAGGGGAATCTACCGGGAATCTAACCCGTAGTCCCAAAGTAAACAAACAAGGGGGGGGGGGGGTAACGTATCCGGAATCCCACATTCGTAGTCCCAATGTAAATACGCAGTCACAACACGAAGATATTCAGAAATGAAGCTCAGAAATACAAGGCAACAGGTAGTTCTAACCTAACATGCTTCACGTAGTGCAAACAAAGCAACTTGAGCAAATAGGCAACTCAGAACAACTAAACATACTTTCCTAGCTATCACAGTCTATAATTGCAAATAAAGTACATCAGATAATAAAGGAACTCAGTCTAAATATTTAAGGCACAACCGGGTTTTCCAACAATTAGCTCAAGTACGCGCTCGTCACCTCACGTACAAGGCATTCAATTACCAAATATCATATCCTAAGGGGAAAGGTCCCCCACACAAGGTTAGACAAGTCACTTACCTCAAACCGACTCCAAATTCAACTTGAAACCACACTTTTGTCACGAGTATCCGACTCCAAATGGCCCAAATCTATTCATTTCAATTACATCTCGTAAATAACATCTCAAGCAACTGATTCTACTATTTAATTTACAGCTAAGACGCAAATTTAGGTAAAATGACCAAAATGCCCCTCAGGCCAACGTGGTCAAAACCCGAGGTTTGAACCAAAACCCAGTTACCCATTCCCCCACGAGCCCAAATATATGATTTGTTTTGAAATCGGACCTCAAATTGAGGTCCAAATCCCCAATTTTAGAAAAACCTAGGTTTCACCCAAAACCCCCAATTTCACCCATAAAAATCATTGATTTCAAGTGGAAAACATGTTAAATGATGTAAATGATTGAAAGAATTAAGTAAAAATCGACTTAGAAATGATTTGGAAGAAGTTTTGTCCTTGAAAAATCGCCTATGGGGTTTGGGTCTTGAAATAATGGTGAAAAATGGTGGAAATTCGACTAAGTATGAAATTGCCGGGTCTCAGTTATCGCAATTGCGAACTGGGGTTCGCAATTGCGAATCCCGACCAAATGTAGTAATTGCGAAGCTGGGTTCGCATTTGCGAACCCTTATTATTTTACCAGATCTCGCATTTGCGAAGGGGAAGTCGCATTTGCGACCACCCTAATTTCGCATTTGCGAGCACAAAGATCGCATTTGCGATCAGTGCCTAAATCCCATAGGTTCGCAATTGCGAACCATTTCTCGCATTTGCGAGATCGCAATTGCGACATGATCTTCGCAAATGCGAAGACCATAGAACTGAGCATACCAGATTTTTTTAAAGTTCAAAAATGCAATCCGACACCTATCCAAAACTCACCCGAGCCCTCGGGGCTCCAAACCAAATATGCACACAACCTCAAAAACATCCTACGGACTTACTCACGCGATAAAATCGCCAAATTAATATCATATACATCGAATCAAGCCTCAAAACTCATGATTTCTTCCAAATTTTCATAAAACATCAAATTCCCATTTTCAGTCCGGAACACGTCAAACGACGTTCGTTTTCAACCAAACTTTACAGAAAGTGCTTAAATCATATATAAGACTTGTACCGGGCGCCGGAACCAAAATACGGACCCGATACCATAGTCTTCTAATCAAATTTCATTTCCAATTTCCTTAGTTATTTCCAGGAAATAATTTCACACAAAAATTTATTTCTCGGACTTGGGACCTCGAAATTCGATTTCGGGCATACGCCCAAGTCCCATATTTTCCTACGGACTCTCCGGGACCGTCAAATCACGGGTCCGGGTCCGTTTACCCAAAATATTGACGAAGTCAAATTTATTCAATTTAATTTCAAAATTTAGAATTTTTCTCACAGAATTCATATTTAAGCTTTCCGGCTACGCGCCCGGACTGCGCACGCAAATCGAGGTTTTCAAGGCCTAGGAAGTACCAAATGGGAAAGAAACAAGTGATGACCCCTTTGAGTCGTCACACCTTCGCGAACGCGAGCGGAAGGTCGCGAACACGAAGAAGGGCGGACCTGGGCTGGGCAGAATGTTTAAAAATCGGGGTTTGAGTTCATTTCACCCATTTTTCTCTTGGTATGGGCGATTTTGGAGAGCTTCAAGTGGGGTGTTCCATCATCATCGACAAGATAAGCTAACCCCACCTATCTTGAGTTAAATATATTGATTTCGTATGGATTTTAGCATGTAAATTGGTAGAAATCAAGGGGTTGAGGGAAAACCTAGAAAATTAGTATTTTCGGATTTTGACATTGATTTTGGGTATGGAATTTAGAGAAAATTATATATTTGAGTCCGTGAAGCTATGGGTAAACTTATTCTTCAAAAAAATTCGGATTCTGGGCACGTGGCCCCGAGGGCGTTTTTGTCAACTTTTCGATCGGGGTTGGGAATGGTTATAAATTGGGTTGTAATGAATAATTAAGTATATATTAATGGATTGGTATCATTATTGGCTAGCTTTGGAGCTTCGTTCATCGATTTGAGTCTTCGGAAGGGCGTGGAATGTCGGTTATGGATCTTTGGAGCGAGGTGAGTCTCCTTTCTAACCTTGTAAGAGGGAATTGTCCCCATAGGTGAATAAATTGGTTATGTGCTCCTATTTGTGGGGGCTACGTATGCACGAGGTGACGAGAGTCCGTGCGTAGCTACTATCGTGCTATTGTCCGGGTAGTCTAGGACCCAAAAGCATGCTATACTTGGATTAATTGTAAACTTATTGGCAGCTCGAATTGCTTAAACCACATCGAAATTACTAATAAATTTCAAAATGGATTAAACTTCTTTTCTTAAATTGTTAAAAGAGAAAGTGGATTTTATTGAATAAATGTTCCCCGATAAATTCTTAATTCGCTATCTGAGCATGTATTTCTATGCGTGCCTGCGTCGCATGTATGATTCGCGAGCAGGGTGATTGTTTATTTTATGTTGACCGCGTCGCATAGATAGTTCGCGAGCGGGGTAATAGATGCATCTATGGTTCGCGCCATTCGACCCTCGGCAGTGCACAATTTATTTTCTGTTGGAGCGGGTCGTACGCCTCGGCATGATTTGCGCATACTTGTATTGCTGCCTTGAACTTATTAAAGTTGTTATTGCCTCTTCATGGCTTGAGAATATTTGGTTAATAATTTAAAGGAAAATTTGGAAATTTCCTATAAAAGAATTTATTGTTTACTTGTTTCCTTCTATTGGATTAAAAATCATGTTTATAGAAATCCACGATTTAATGTATTATTGCCATCATTATTGGACCACTAGTAAGTGTCGGAGTCGACCATCTCGTCTCTACTTCTTCGAGATTAGGCGGGGTACTCATTGAGTACACGTTATTTTCATACTCATACTGCACTTCTGTGCATTTTTGGTGCACATGTATATGTGACTCTAGTGGCCTACTGGGCGTAGCAGCATGATTGATACGGAGACTTAGGTGAGTTGTACTTCTCGAGGCGACCCGCAGCCGGCAGAGTCTCCTTTAGTTTTCTGTAATTATTTTCTGTCCAATATTGTATTCCGGACAGTTGTTGTATTTTTATTTCCTTCTTAGTAGATGCTGATGCACTTGTGACACCGGGTTCTAGGATGGTTTTGAAATATTTTGTATTAATTGCTTATTATTTAATTTGAATTGAAGCAGTTATCTTTTTATTTATGAAAAATTGAAGGAAAATCTTAGTTTTCAAGATTGTTAAAAATGAGAACTTCATCAAGTAATTTGGTTGGCTTGCCTGACAGCAGTGTCCGGCGCCATTACGACCCTTAGTGGATTTTGGGTCGTGACACTTATTGTTCTCCTTTTCATAATTACCATAATGATGACTATTATTATTTTGGTCTTTGGCACGCCCACGTTCCTTAGTCAACCACTTGTCTTCATTATTATGCACCGCTTTCACATTCACTTCAAGAATGGAGCAAATCAAGTGGGACAAGCTTCATGCTTTTTCATGAATTATATATTATCTTTCATTAGTCATCATTAGATCATCAATTTGGTGCATTGGGACTCAAATTCAATGCCTTACCCATATAAAGGCATGTTAGGCCATATTTAGTTGGGACATGAACCCAACTCTTATCATCATGGAGCATCAGGACTTGAACCCGAAGTCTTACCCTCATGGTGCGGGGGGACTTGAACCCAGCGTCTTACCCTCAATTAATAATATAATATGCCACAATATACTAGATTCACCTTCAAGCCTTTAAACATCTTTGATAACATTAACAACGTAACTTGCTAGTATTTGATCTATAACAATGTTCATTTTTTTTGTATGGAAATCAGATTTCTAATTCTAATTCCACGCTTGACTGGATAGTTTCCATATATTGCCAAAAAGTGTCTGCCAAGATAGACGTATGTACATAGGAAAATCCAAAAATTGGCTGCAATATAACACAAATATAAGTCAACATTTTACATTGCAGTCTAATATAAAATAAATAGTGTAAGTTACCTCTTGGCAGGAAAGTTATCATGGCAAAATAGATAACTTTGAGATTAGTAAAAGATAAAATATGAATGAGTTAGAAGAATGTAACCGTATCTTGTATTAGCATCCAGTCGATCAACTTCCATCAATTGTTTGACTTCTATTTTCATTTTATTTGATAGCCACAGAATTGTGGTATAAGGATAGAGCACAACACATGCCTATATGGAGGTGTATGAAAAAGAGAGCGCAGTCGTGCTGATAACGTGTTAAGAAACTTAGCTCAAAGTAATAATATAATACAAGAAAATAGACAAGAATGTAGGGAGCAAGAGAGGAGAGATTCTTATTTCTTCCATGTATTCAAGTATGTATAATGTGATGCCCAAACCCTCTATTTATAGGATGATATAGGTAATACAAAGGGATGCCATGAACATGGTATTAACTATTGAGAACATGGGGGAAGATCATGGAGGTGTGGGAGTTACATCCATAATGGTAAGAAGTAGTGGGAGGTTAATGGAGAAGAGTAGTGGGTGTTACTCTCTTAGGAGTTATGGACATCCACCATAATCAAATATTTCATAACACAAATGAATTTTTCATTTAAGTGCTTTTTTTTTTAGGAATTTATATTAATTGTTTGGTAATTGTTTGCATTTAGTTACATTTTGGTGCATATTTAATATTTTAGAAATCATGAAAAATACCCTAAAATGTTCAAATTTTATGCATTGCATTTTTAGGTTGATTTTGCATTTTTAGGTTTAAGTTGTTAATTAATTGCATTAATAGACAAAAAATAAAAAAAATATTGGCCATTTTTACATTTTTAGCTTTTAATCTCAAAATAGCAATTTCCTTGCATTAGCTTTGAATTAATTATTTATGTTTAGGTTAAAAAATATAATTTCAAATTAAATTTTAGTCTAGGGTTTTGAGTTAAATTTAGTAGTTTTAAAAAAATCAAGAAAAGGATAAAAAACAAATAAATAAAGGGGGGGGAGGGGGGGGG
>NW_017670926.1:132590-163623 GCF_001879085.1 Nicotiana attenuata
CCCCCTCTTTTCACGTTTCTTAGTCTTCTCCGGCGACCAAAATTCTCAAAGGAAAGCCATCTCTATCCCTAATTTTTCAAAAACCAGATTTGATTTCACGGAAATCCATATGAAGTTTTGAGTTACTAAAATGATCTTTGAATTTTGATTGACCAGAGCTTGCTCGCACTTTGTCCCAGTGCAGAGGCTTCAACTTAGGATTGGAAGGATCTGTATCGCCAGAATCATGTCTATCTAAAGAACTGGCATCTCCATTTTCCTCTTCAGAAGGCCTTGTATCCTCACTCCCTGGTGTTGTTTTTGGAGTGGAACTCCTTGATGTTGTCTTAACCATTTGAGGGGAAGTTGTCGAAAGAACACTTCTTTGTAATCCTCCTGTTTTGCAGGGTGTTGAGAGTGGAAGTGGGGGTGGAGGAGGAGGATGAGGGGAGGGGGAGGCGGAGGAGGTGGTGGTGCCTTCGATATTTGTTGGGCTTGGTTGCTTATCAATTGAAGCCTTGCCATGTCCGGTGGAGGAGGTGGTGATGAAAATTTAGACCCTTTTTAAAACAAATGGCAGTGCTGGATATGAAGATTTAGAGGTTCTCTATGTTATTTGAAGCTGGAATTAAGGGGATAAATTGTTCCTAATGCTTGATTGCTGTTGGGAAACGAATTAGAGCAAGAAATTGAAACCACCATTATTGAGCAGCTTTGAAGTTTTGAAGTGGGTTTGAATAGAACTCAAATTTTTATGTTTGAAATCAGTTGTAGGTATTGTCAAGTATACTTGGTATTGAGTAGAAGAACTTGTCTCTGAATTTTGAGAGCACTTGGATTGATTTGGTTCGGATTAAATAGAGTTTTGGATTTACTTTAATGGTGAATTTGTTTTGGATTGAAATAGGAAGATGAAGGTCATGGAGTCTGGTGTGTGAAGATGAGGTTAATTTTAACGTGGGACCTGCTGATATGGCAGCTGATGTGGACAAATTAATAGAGGGATTGGGTGCCATGGTGGAGGGACGTTAGGGTTAAGGGCAATTCTAGAAAGTTTATTAACGGTAGGGGTGGATTTGACGAAAAGTATAACGGGGAACAAACTTAAACTATATACCATAGTAGAGGGGCAATTTTGGACCTTCTCCCATCTCTAAAGAACCCAAAACGGCGCTGCCCTTCCCCACCCAATCTCTACCGCGCTTCAACCCATCAAAACTCGCCAAACTCAGGCGAGTTCACTCCCACACGCCCCTTATCTCACCACGTCATCAAGATTCTAACGGCCTCTGACAGAGTTTCTTCTCCCATGTGATTTCTTGAGAATGAATTCCGAAAAATGGGGGCCGTGGATTGATTTTGAATCGATCCTCTCCTCCATCTGTCTGGATTCGTTCTAAACGAAATGTTTTTGTATTTTTCTTGATGAAGAGAATATAAGCTTCGAGGTAGAGGTATATATACCTACGTCTTGGTTCAGAAGAGGAGGATTTTTTGGGGGTAAGAAAGAAAAAAAATTGAGAGGTCTTTGGAAAAAAGAATCAGTGCTGCTTTCTTCTTTGTTTTCTTTTTTTAAAGAATCAGAAAGATTTTTTTTTTTTTTAAAAAAGCATCTCGTTTTTCCTTTGGATTTTTGTTTGAAAT
Organism: Nicotiana attenuata; assembly: GCF_001879085.1. Taxonomy (NCBI): domain Eukaryota; kingdom Viridiplantae; phylum Streptophyta; class Magnoliopsida; order Solanales; family Solanaceae; genus Nicotiana; species Nicotiana attenuata. The sequence continues at coordinate 134,214 of NW_017670926.1, forward strand.
GGAGTGAATCCGAGGGTCGATTGGCCTCAGTTGCTTGTTCGAGTTTGTTTCTCGAATCCGATATCTTGACATTGTTTCATTTTTCTGCTCAAAATTTAATCCATTGGAGTTTGCTGTAATCCAACTCATATATTGAAGGAGATTTACTATTGACATGTCTATATTCTACCCATTTTCTCATTAGTTTTAAGATGTTATTTGTGATAGAAAATATGACATTGGCCTTTCTATTAGTTCATCTCTATAGATTGATTCTGTTAGTAACCTTTGCTTTAAGACTTGTTTCATTTTCTGTTTTTCTTGATTTCTTTGCATTTGACGTGAAATCTTTACCATTGTTTTTCTTGTTGGTGTTGGGTTGGTATATTTAATTAACATCTGTTAGCTCTTTGTTTTGCGGTGAATCAAGCATGGGAAGAGTCATTTAGGAAGATTAACTTTGCATTTGGTTATCAGCTCTTATTAAAACCTGTCCTAGTTCAGTATTGTTCACGTTCCGATTTCTTTTGATTTAGTTCCCTTTGTGAATCTGCTCCTAAGCATTTAGTTCCCTTTTAATAGATCTTATTAAAACGCATAGGCCTATAACTGTTGTTTAGTAAATGGACAACCCGAAAGCTATTTTAGCCTAAACTGCTTATTGTTTTGATAAACACCTACTGCATCAATACTTCATCTGCTTCAACGTTAGACAATAGATATTTTCTCTTCAAAATGTTGTCCGATTGTTCATATCAATAATAGTAAGAGATGTACTGGCAATTGCTCCTCATGTGTTAGTTTATTATTATCATCATGTTTCTCCAGAATTCAAGGTTTTACGTACTGAAGGATCAATGTTTGAAGGATAAATGTTTTATATTTTAAGTATTTAAAGCATGTCCTAATTTGTTTGAGGTAAATAGGATTCTTAGTTCACCTTATAGCTAAAACCATGTTCCAAATAATTGATTAAAGGGCCATGAATGTGTTTTGGATGTAGACTGCTTTATACGTTTCTGTGGACTGCTTGATTCACCACATAAGTATTTTATATTTCTTGTCCAAGTTAAATTGCAAGGCGTAATGTACGTTTTTTTTGGCTTTTGTCGCATTGATAATGTTAGGGGGAAGTGCACGGTTAACCACTAATAACACATGTATTTACTTTTAAGCCACTGTTTAAAATGTCTTTAGTCCTTAGCCACTGCTTTAATAAACTTTACCTGCCTGGACGAAAATACCCTTCTGCTCATAAAAGTTCAGGACCAAGTGTCCTTAACTTTTGAACTTGCAACTCTAAGTTCAGGACTTTCAGGACTACATGTCCTTAACTTTTGAACTTGCAACTCGAAGTTCAGGACTTCAGGACTGCATGTCCTTAAGTTTTGAACTTGGAACTCGAAATTCAGGACCACCTATCCTTAAGTTCTGTGCTTGTAACTCTAAGTTAAGGACTACTTGTCCTTAACTTTTGAACTTGTAAGTCTAAGTTCAGGACCTATTGTCCTTAACTTTTGAGCTTGTTAGTCTAAGTTCAGGACCAAGTGTCCTTAACTTTTGAACTTGTAACTGTAAGTTCAGGACCTATTGTCCTTAACTTTTGGGCTTCTTAGCCTAAGTTCAGGACCTATTGTTCTTAACTTTTGAGCTTGTTAGTCTAAGTTCAGGACTTCAGGACCTATTGTCCTTAACTTTTGAACTTGTAACTGTAAGTTCAGGACCAAGTGTCCTTAACTTTTGGACTTGTAATTCTAAGTTCACGACCAAGTGTCCTTAACTTTTGAACTTGGAACTCGAAGTTCAGGACCATTTGTCCTTAACTTTTGAACTTGTAACTCTAAGTTCAGGATCCATAACATAGCAGAAAACCAAACGTTCTATAGCATAAGCTTTTTTTATAATTTTTTTTTTACTCCTTGATTTCCTTCTTCTTTATAATTTTTTTATGACGCCTAACCAAAAGGATAATCTTCATAACACAAATTATACTGATAATAACAGAGAGAAATTTAAACAGAAATTTTTGAACAGAAATTCTCCCATTCTAGCAATCGAAGGGGCTAAGAAACTTCAGTTGGCTCAACACCGTGCAATAAAAATTGAAAGACTAAGGTCAAAGCCAAATAGTAGGAGTATTAAAGAAGAAAAAGAGATTAACAAAATCGACGAGATGACGCGACAATATCGAAGCTAATTAATCACCCATATTAAAGAGGATAGTGTATCGCCGCCAAGTCTAGCTCCGCCCACCCGGTCTTTCCAACCCACTGTATTTCCGTTTGGGAAGGAAGGGTAACTCAGTCTTTTCATATTAATTTTAATAGACTAGTGGCTACTTTTGCTCAGCATTAAAAATGCTGGATAAAAAGTAAATACCACTTTAAATAGTGGCTACCCCACGCAATTTTTACATAATGTTATATGTTTCATGGCCTATGCTTTTTTTTTGCTCTTGTTTCATGGATGAGTTTAATAAATCTGTTGTGATGTGTGGAAATAGAAGCTATTATTTCAGTTGTTGGATCTAAAAGAAAAAAAAAACAACAAATTGAAGTATCTTGGAAGGAAATGGGTAAGCTAGTAGCTAAAATATTTGGGCCGACCAAATGGGTCATTGGCATCGAATTTTGGTATAACCCTAGGATATAAGAATAAGATCCATGGTACCTTGGGGTTTAGTTTAGTGCTGTCAATTTGTAATCCTAAACTTAGGAAAAGAACTCTCTTAAAACACCGTAGTTTGCTTTAGGCGCGTTTCCAATAAAAATCATCATAACTATGGGTACGGTTCCCGTGACGTAGTTGTCATACGTAATTCCCAAATTCGGGTGCACATTTCATGTGACCCAACCACAACTTTAAATCAATATTAATAAAATAAATATGCCGCGAACCACGGGTGCATTTCATGTAGTGTGGTTTACGATGTTCCAAAACAAACAAGTATACGACAATCGTAACTTTCCAGTAAGAAATTCCATAACTAATTAAAAGACGTTAGAAGTTTAAAANAGCAACGACTTGCGGAGAATAATCAATCACGGAAGCAACAGACCAAGAATAGAAAGCTACTCTCTTATTCTTGGAAGAAATCAATCTTGGATTATAAGGATCGATTTCCTTGGGTTGCCCGCCAGCTAAGGATTTGTCACGCCGAGAAGACTGGCATTCAAACCACATATGTACAACAAGAGGCACAACGGAATGTCACGACCCAGAATTTCCACCTTCGGGACCGTGATGACGCCTAACATTTCACTTGCTAGGCAAGCCAACGTTAGAGGATTCTTAAGTCAATTTCAGCCAATTTTAATAACAGGAACAATTAAGCTAAACAAAAGCTAAAACTGATTTGCGGAATAACATAAACCCATAATATCTGATACATTAGGATCTAGAGTCACAACTCACGAGCTTCTATAAAGTAAATACCACTTTAAATAGTGGCTACCCCACGCAATTTTTACATAATGTTATATGTTTCATGGCCTATGCTTTTTTTTTGCTCTTGTTTCATGGATGAGTTTAATAAATCTGTTGTGATGTGTGGAAATAGAAGCTATTATTTCAGTTGTTGGATCTAAAAGAAAAAAAAAACAACAAATTGAAGTATCTTGGAAGGAAATGGGTAAGCTAGTAGCTAAAATATTTGGGCCGACCAAATGGGTCATTGGCATCGAATTTTGGTATAACCCTAGGATATAAGAATAAGATCCATGGTACCTTGGGGTTTAGTTTAGTGCTGTCAATTTGTAATCCTAAACTTAGGAAAAGAACTCTCTTAAAACACCGTAGTTTGCTTTAGGCGCGTTTCCAATAAAAATCATCATAACTATGGGTACGGTTCCCGTGACGTAGTTGTCATACGTAATTCCCAAATTCGGGTGCACATTTCATGTGACCCAACCACAACTTTAAATCAATATTAATAAAATAAATATGCCGCGAACCACGGGTGCATTTCATGTAGTGTGGTTTACGATGTTCCAAAACAAACAAGTATACGACAATCGTAACTTGTTCCAGAAATAATTCCATAAATAATTAAAAGCGGTTAGAAAGTTTAAAAAATGCACAATAGGTTCTAAACCTGTATTAAATTAGATAATTAGGCTAATTATTAGTAGTTGAGCGAACGTGCTTAAACCACGGAACCCGGAAATGCCTAACACCTTCTCCCGGGTTAACAGAATTTCTTACCCGGATTTCTGTGTTTTGCGGACTGTAAAACAGAGTCAAACTTCCTCGATTCGGGATTTTAAACCGGTGATTTGGGACGCTATAAATTCTCCCAAGTGGGGTGTCACGACCCAAACCCTGATCCGTTCGTGATGGCGCGTCTCGTGAAGACAAGGCCAGCCAACCAACTCAAAGTGCCTTTTTAACAATAGTTAAACATAAATAAACAGTTTCAAAGGTAATTTAATAACATTATTTCGCGCAAATACAACCCAAACTCAGCCCAAACCGGGATGTCACAAGTCACGAGCATCTAAAGGAGTCTAAATACATTTACAAGACCAGTAGTATACAGTATGGAATTTAAAAGTCAAAAGGTAGAAAATCCGATGCCGCGGACGCTGGCGGTCACCTGGCTCACCTATGATACCAAATCTTCAATCAGCTCAAAACCCGCTACCGGGTAACAAATACCTGCATCTGCACAAGAGGTGCAGGGAGTAAAGTGAGTACTCCAACTCAGTGAGTAATGAAAGTAAATAATAACCGAGCAGTAAGAAATCACGTATAACAGATCATCATGCTGTATAGAAGCAGTGAAAAGCCCTTAAATTGAGAAAATCAGTGTAAACTGTGAAATCTTTCGAAGTATCTTGACTCAGTTTTAAACCTCTTTTGAAAATGATCCTTTCAACAGTTGCAAAAATAATTTCAACAATTAGTGATACTATGCACAGAAACCCGCCCCTCAGGCAATATTCTTATTCCTGGTCAGCCATTGTTACCTGACCAAACACATCATACAGTGTCATTGTTACCACTGTCTAAAATTTATCCTCTTTAGGGGTGATCAGATAATACCAGAACAACAAATAGATATCTCAAGAAATAACACAAACAACAAATAATGAACAAATGCATGAATGCGATGCAATGCATATAACGGTACACTCTAGTACTCCCGTTCCATTTATTTATCGTCGACGGCGCTCACTAGGGGTGTGTACAGACTCCGAAGGGGCTCCTACAGCCCAAGCGCAATATCAGCCATCTCGTGGCATCAAATAGGCTCTCGGCCTCAATATCAATATAGCACTGTTGCGGCGCGCAGCCCGATCCATAACATAGGAAAACATCCTCACTATTGGGTGCTCTACCCATCTCAGTCAAATAAGTTCACAGCCACTCGGGCATAACATGCCGTAGGGATCTCAGCCCTCATATTCCTTTCATTTATGATTCATGTTCAAAAATCCAATTCTTATCATATTTAAACAGTTGAAAACATGACTGAGAATATAATGTATGCAAACAAGTAAGGAAAACTACTCAAGATCCCCAAAGGATTCTACAGGTCGGCACAAGGCCCCAAACATGGCAATAAGCCCAATTCTCAGTAATAAAGTATGCGTCTCAATCGCCAATATAGTAGAAATAATACTCGGGATGGACCAAGTCACGATCCCCAATAGCAAACGACCCCGCACTCGTCATAGAATGCGTGTCACGCCTCAAAATAGCGTTACGATGTGAAATCCGGGGTTTCAAACCCTCAGGATATCATTTACAAGCATTACTCACCTCGAACCGGCGAAATCTCTAGCCCGCGACGCCTTTGCCCCTCGAATCGGCCTCCACGCGCGTCGAATCTACCCAAAAACAGAGGAATACATCACAATATGCTAAGGGAACAAAGCCCAAGCGAAAATAATCAAGAACGGGCACAAATTCCGAAATTTTCAAAACCCGAGCCCCGGGCCCACTTCTCGAAAGCCAGAAATTTACCCCAAAATGTTCCTTATCTCGCCATGAGTCTATACATGTAAAAATCACAAGAATCGGAGCTCATGTGCTCCCTCAAATCCCAAAATCTCATTCAAAAACCCAAGCCCTAGTTCTTCCCTTTTTAACCCAATTTCCATGAATTTAAGTGTTGAAATCACAATAAAAATGACGTTTCTAGGCCATAGGACTTACCTCCAATCGATTCCCAGTCAAAACCCTCTTAATTGCTCGCCAAATACTCCCAAGGTCGCTTAACAATGGTGGAAAATAACCCCAACTCGCGGATGAAATGTTTTTTAAACATTCTGCCCCAGCTACAGTGTTTTCGCAATTCCCAGAAAATCCTTCACAATTCCCAGAAAATCCTTCGCAATTCCCAAGCTACAGTATTTTCGCAATTCCCAGCAAATCCTTCGCAATTCCCAAGCTACAGTGTTTTTGCAATTCCTAAGCTACAGTGTTTTCGCAATTTCCAGCAAATCCTTCGCAATTCCCAAGCTACAGTGTTACATCAGAACCAGCAATATCAAACTTCTCCAAAATGATCCGAAACCACCCCGAAACTCACCCGAGGCCCCCGGGACCTCAACCAAAAACACCAACACATCCTAAAACATCATCCGAACTTGTTCCAATTATCAAAACACTTCAAACAACACCAAAATCATCAATTTACATCGAATTCAAGCCTAAGTTCTTCTAAATCTTTCAAAACACGCATTCGATCAAAAATCCAACCAAACCACGTCCGAATGACCTGAAATTTTGCACACACATCCCAATTCACCTAATGAAGCTACAGCAACTCTCGGAATTCCATTCCGACTTTCGGATCAAAATATCACCTATCAACCGGAAATCGCCAAAATACTAACTTCGCCAATTCAAGCCTAAATCTACACCGGACCTCCAAAATCACTTCCGATCACACTCCTAAGTCACAAATCACTTATCGGAGCTAACCGAACCATCGGAATTCACATCCGAGCCCTCTAACTCATAAGTCAATGTCCGGTTGACTTTTTCCAACTTAAGTCTTCTTAAAAGAGACTAAATGTCTCATTTCTTATCAAAATCGCTCCAAATAAATTCTAATGCACCCAATACCGATAATGAAAGATGAGGAAGCAGAAAATGGGAAGAACAGGGCAGTAACTCACGAGACGACGCGTCGGGTCGTCACATTCTCCCGAACTTAAACAAACGCTCGTCCTCGAGCGTACCCAGAGTTGTCCTAGAAGCCAACCAAAAGCTGAATGACGACCTTATCAAGCATAAACCTGGGGATGATCCCACGTCACCCTATCTCACATGGGTCCGATAACGCGTTGTAACTAAGACACACAATCTAGTCTAGCCCATAAATCATAGAGCCACATTTTACCTTTTCGGAATCATACACAAGATCAGAACCTCACACCTACATTCAGAATAAGTCTGAACCAGCTGTAATAGACCATGCCTGCAACCTTAGGTGCAACTATATGATATACCAATAACTCAAACAAATGCAGCGATAACTTCCATTCACAGCAGCTGCCCACAACAACCAAATACCGATAGAAATCTCTTATTAGCCAATGATAATTGAAACACGCAATAAATCATAACCATTGCTCATATCAACCATTCATGAGGCCATTTCTCCTCTAGCAATTATCGTAACAAATTTTGGAACCGAACCTCGATATTTACCCATCAAACATGCTGAAATCAAATCCGTTCGTATTCATCAATGACCCCAATGATCACCTCGAATCCAACACACCACTCTAGTGATATGACACCTCAATACAGGCCTAAGCCACAACTTTCATAATACGCGCACCAATAAGAAACGGCCTGAACATACTCAAGTCATGAAAAATGACTCAAACGAAAGAGCTGTACCTCAAGCTCATCAGTACCATCAGCGGACCCAACAAGAACATGCCGCAATACTACCGAACTATCATTAGTTTAATAACATTACCTTTTTATGAGACATATACTCTGGTCAAATCACTTTCAATTAGCAATATTATTTCCCCAATCATCCGAAGATCATTCGTCCTAATCATCTGAAGCTCTTTTCTCTAATCACCTAGAAGAAAATCGCTACACATCCCATGCTCTGCATGATGTACATAGGTATTGTTCTAACTCTTACAATATTGACATGACGGATGAGGTATGCATAAATTCATGACCACTGTCGAGACAACGATTCGTTGGTTCTATACTCCTGGCAAGAACTATCACCTCATTATGAGCCAAATCATGGTCTTAGCTCCTTAATTTACTTCATATACTCAGATTGCACTAATCTCAAATTCAATGATCTCGTCTCACCCAGTACGAACTGCTCAGGCAATAAGCCATCCCAGACATAATCAAAAGTCGCATATGATGCCTCAATATGCCAATAGGCTACCAATTCGAACGCGGTACAAAAGGAAAACAAACTCTGGAAGGAATTACCAATCTCACACACTAATACAGACTTTCCTTAGAAAACAGGAAGCAAGGCATACAAAATAGCATATAGAAAACTATACTCAACATCACACTGTTGCGGCGTGCAACCCGATCCAGATAACATACCCATGGCGGCGTGCCACCCGATCCATACATAGATCTCACACAAGGAGATACACATCGAGCCAAATTTGCTCATTACAACAAAATACTGAGTATCGGTCGTAAGCATGCTAAGTGCACAATAATATCTCTGAGGGACATATAGCGTTATAAGCTACAACTCTCAAGCACAACTGAGGTGCGATATACAATCTGAATTTTTCAAGAGCCAAGTGCTCATATAACGTCATTCCTATGCGGATTCTCAACACATAGCAATTTCTCAAGCCGTCTCACAACTCACACGGCGCAATGCATCACTACACGAAATATCTGACAAAGAAACATCAACCTAACTACTCCTCCATGAGGATCGCGTCACTAAAATGCACACATCTGGCCTGATATAGAGCCATTATTCACATTAAATCTATCCACCGACTTCAAGCAGATTCTAATCACACTGAACTAGTCTGATAACCTTTCAAAGGTCCATAATAACTCCCATTTTCCTCATAACACACAAGAACAACCATCACAATCGGAGTAATCCTCCCCAGTTCACAACCCAATATGCCAAGTGCCCTCCAGGCATGAATCTTCAATTTAACGACACCATCACAAACTTCATACTTGGTTTACATCATTAATCAATCAAGTGATAACATGCCACACTTATATATTCTTCTCGTGGGACACACTCCCACAACACACCACAACAATATCTGGAGCGTACCTCCAAACCACCAGTCGCACTAACGTTGAAGAGCGATCAAGAATCATTAACCAGGACACAAAACCCTTTTTACAAAACACCGATCTTAGGTGACGCTGAAGACAATACCAACTTATCGTAAACATCGAAACTTATCTCCTGCTCATCCGAGCTCATGACATCTTGTCAAAAATTTTCCTTCACTCGTGTCATTCTCGACCCAATTTCCACAACCAGAACTGATTCACCAGCATGCATCAAATCAGAACTAACATAGTACATAATCGCACAATCCGCTAACCAATAGCAAGCTCCCCAACTTGGCTCGAAGCCATATATCACAACACACTATACTCATAACGCATATACTCCATTACTGTCGTAATACCATAGTGAGATTAAACTCACTCTCTCATAAGCTTGTGGAAACACAAATCATCTGGAATTTTAACTCTTCCGCATTTTCTTGCATTCACTCACATAACAGTTAAGCCTACTCTCTAGGCGACTAAATTTTTACTATGTCCCAAATTTTTCAAAAATTTCGGCAGAGTCTCCTTTGTAATTGGGCCTATCCACCTGACAGAGAATCACCAAAACCATCCTAACAACACATCCACAACTTGACAAAGCATCAGAATGTATATCAATTACATTAATCTCAATATTATTACATTAATCTCAATATTACATGTATTATACTATCAAAATTGATACATGGACATGCGTTGCACCTATTTGAATCATAACACATAGAAAATACCTTTCGACCCTCCATTATTGGGCTATTCAACCAAGTAAGAACATTTTCTTTCCTTAATGTTTTCGACCTTCAAGATGGGCTCCTCGACTCATAGATTTCGTCATAATACATATACAGAAGCGATCTCAGCTCCCAAACTTATCTAACTAGTATGACAAATAACTTCCCCTCATAAGCCAATTACCCATTAGCTTTACCTTTAGTAAATATTTTTGTATACCTTCCACTGCCATACACATTACATAATCACTTAATCTTCCTGAGGCTAAACTCATACCGTAACATGAAATTTACTTCACTCCAAACAGGATACAGGAAAAGATCTTCACGCGCCCATAACTTGGGGCTACACATCCTATCACAATGGAAATCATACACTCAGTAGTTCATCTATCATCCAGTAGACCTTCCTCGTCACTTCCAAGTCATATAGATACATCTCGCAGTACTAACATACTCCTCACGTAGCTATCCAACCATCATTCCCACTAATAGGGACAATACCAGACATATAAGTTCAAAACACTTGCTCGCACGATTAGCACCTCGGTGCTCAAGCCATAGGCACATATCCGGCCTCAAGTCCTCCAGACTGGCCTAACATCAAACTCAAAGAGATCACGTCTCGCCTTTCGATCGGGGAATTACAAGCCATCAAGGCACATCTAATACTGAGTGCTCGTTTATGCATACGTTCATGCGGAAGGAATTGTAAGAGTTACTTTTCAAGCTGAATCAAGGGCGCACGATAAGAATTTCAAGAATATGAAGTTTTTCCTAAAGGTTCTGCAGCCTCCCGAGGATAAATACAGACGTCTCCGTACCGATCCGCGAGACTCTACTAAACCTGCTCATGACTCGCGAGACCTAGTAACCTAGGCTCTGATACCAACTTGTCACGACCCAAACCCCAATCCGGTTGTGATGGCGCCTCTCGTGAAGACAAGGCCAGCCAACCAACTCAAAGTGCCTTTTTAACAATAGTTAAACATAAATAAACAGTTTCAAAGGTAATTTAATAACATTCTTTCGCGGAAATACAATCCAAACTCAGCCCAAACCGGGATGTCACAAGTCACGAGCATCTAAAGGAGTCTAAATACATTTACAAGACCAGTAGTGTACAGTATGGAATTTAAAAGTCAAAAGGTAGAAAATCCGATGCCGCAGACGCTGGCGGTCACCGGGCTCAGCTATGATAGCAAATCTTCAATCAGCTCAAAACCCGCTACCGGGTAACAAATACCTGCATCTGCACAAGAGGTGCAGGGAGTAAAGTGAGTACTCCAACTCAGTGAGTAATGAAAGTAAATAATAACAGAGCAGTAATAAATCACGTATAACAGATCATCATGCTGTATAGAAGCAGTGAAAAGCCCTTAAATTGAGAAAATCAGTGTAAACTGTGAAATCTTTCGAAGTATCTTGGCTCAGTTTTAAACCTCTTTTGAAAATGATCCTTTCAACAGTTGCAAAAATAATTTCAACAATTAGTGATACTATGCACAGAAACCCGCCCCTCAGGCAATATTCTTATTCCTGGTCAGCAATTGTTACCTGACCAAACACATCATACAGTGTCATTGTTACCACTGTCTAAAATTTATCCTCTTTAGGGGTGATCAGATAATACCAGAACAGCAAATAGATATCTCAAGAAATAACACAAACAACAAATAATGAACAAATGCATGAATGCGATGCAATGCATATAACGGTACACTCTAGTACCCGCTGCGGCGTGCAGCCCGTTCCATTTATTTATCGTCGACGGCGCTCACTAGGGGTGTGTACAGACTCCGGAGGGGCTCCTACAGCCCAAGCGCAATATTAGCCATCTCGTGGCATCAAATAGGCTCTCACCCTCAATATTAATATAGCACTGCTGCGGCGCGCAACCCGATCCATAACATAGGAAAACATCCTCACTATTGGGTCCTCTACCCATCTCAGTCAAATAAGTTCACAGCCACTCGGGCATAACATGCTGTGGGGATCTCAGCCCTCATATTCCTTTCATTTATGATCCATGTTCAAAAATCCAATTCTTATCATATTTAAACAGTTGAAAACATGACTGAAAATATAATGTATGCAAACAAGTGAGGAAAACTACTCAAGATCCCCTAAGGATTCTACAGGTCGGCACAAGGCCCCAAACATGGCAATAAGCCCAATTCTCAGTAATAAAGTATGCGTCTCAATCGCCAACATAGTAGAAATAACACTCGGGATGGACCAAGTCAAGATCACCAATAGCAAACGACCCCGCACTCGTCATAGAAGGCGTGTCACGCCTCAATATAGCGTTACGATGTGAAATCCGGGGTTTCAAACCCTCAGGATATCATTTACAAGCATTACTCACCTCGAACCGGCGAAATCTCTAGCCCGCGACGCCTTTGCCCCTCGAATCGGCCTCCACGCGCGTCGAATCTACCCAAAAACAGAGCGAATACATCACAATATGCTAAGGGAACAAAGCCCAAGCGAAAACAATCAAGAACGGGCACAAATCGCAAAATTTGCAAAACCCGAGCCCCGAGCCCATTTCTCGAAAGTCAGAAATTTTTACACCAAAATGTTCCTTATCTCACCACGAGTATATACATGTAAAAATCACAAGAATCGGAGCTCATTTGCTCCCTCAAATTCCAAAATCTCATTCAAAAACCCAAGCCGTAGTTCTTCCCTTTTTAACCCAATTTCCATGAATTTAAGTGTTGAAATCACAATAAAAATGATGTTTCTAGGCCATAGGACTTACCTCCAATCGATTCCCAGTCAAAACCCTCTTAATTGCTCGCCAAATACTCCAAAGGTCGCTTAACAATGGTGAAAAATAACCCCAACTCGCGGATGAAATGTTTTTTAAACATTCTGCCCCAGCTACAGTGTTTTCGCAATTCCCAGAAAATCCTTCGTAATTCCCAAGCTACAGTATTTTCGCAATTTCCAGCAAATCCTTCGCAATTCCCAAGCTACAGTGTTTTCGCAATTCCCAAGCTACAGTGTTTTTGCAATTCCCAGCAAATCCTTCGCAATTCCCAAGCTACAGTGTTACACCAGAACCAACAATATCAAACTTCTCCAAAATGATCCGAAACCACCCCGAAACTCACCCGAGGCCCCCGGGACCTCAACCAAAAACACCAACACATCCTAAAACATCATCCAAACTTGTTCCAATTATCAAAACACTTCAAACAACACCAAAATCATTAATTTACATCGAATTCAAGCCTAAGTTCTTCTAAATCTTTCAAAACACGCATTCGATCAAAAACCCAACCAAACCACGTCCGAATGACCTGAAATTTTGCACACACATCCCAATTCACCTAATGAAGCTACAGCAACTCTCGGAATTCCATTCCGACTTCCGGATCAAAATATCACCTATCAACCAGAAATCGCCAAAATACTAACTTAGCCAATTCAAGCCTAAATCTACACCGGACCTCCAAAATCACTTCCGATCACACTCCTAAGTCACAAATCACTTCTCGAAGCTAACCGAACCATCGGAATTCACATCCGAGCCCTCTAACTCATAAGTCAACATCCGGTTGCCTTTTTCTAACTTAAGTCTTCTTAAAAGAGACTAAATGTCTCATTTCTTATCAAAATCGCTCCAAATAAATTCTAATGCACCCAATACCGATAATGAAACATGAGGAAGCAGAAAATGGGAAGAACGGGGCAGTAACTCACGAGACGACGCGTCGGTTCGTCACATGGGGACTCTGAATTTGAATAAGTAATCCCATTTTATTTTTGTCGCTTAATTGGAAAAACTCCCCTATACCCTTTCGGGTAAAAAAATGAGGTGTGACACAACCTATTCTGTTCTTCTCATTAACATATTTTTTGCCTACTTCAACTCTTATGCTTCTAATGATTCGGCTTATCATTAAGTACATATGTTTACTCTTTTATATAGTAAGAGATTTTTTGTCAAAAAATATACAAGTGATCATCCTCTCGCAGAGCAGCCAAATCCTCCACTTGAGAGCCATCCGCCATGACAATAATGGTTCCTCTTCTTCATCCCCCAAATAACATAGTTATTTGAAAAGTGGTGGAAATAAGTCATAAGCTCTACAGAGTTTGCCACAACTTCTAAATACAACTGTTTGGAAATAAGTAAAAACAATGTGAATACAAAATAGGAAGGTGACTCCAAAGCCTGCGAACGTCGCAACAGGTTTACCTTGAGTCTCCTAAGCAACGGTCCGCAATGCGACTAGCAATCAAATACCTAGATCAGTACAAAATTGTATAGAAGTGTAGAATGAGCATACCACAGAGGTGCCCAGTAAGTATCAAAACTAACCTCGGTAGAGTAGTGACGAGGAACAGTCAAGACACCCACTGGTCTAATAAACTGTACAAGTATAAGTATAGGAACAACAAGATATGGTATCTACATAAAGACTACGCAATAGAGCTAACAATACAGTAATTTCAATAAGGAAGTAAACAACAAGTATTAGTGAAGTACCATAAAATTGACACGGAAGGGTGAATGGGACACAACCTAAATCCGGAACCAAATATACAAAAATGACAAGTAATAACTCAGCAATTACAACCGCTTTTACATCAGATTTTTGTCAAACAAACTCCACGAGGTATCGAACCTCGAACGAATGACAATTAACAGGTCTCAATACCTGAACCCTAACACTCGGCATCCTGTGCCCTCATAACACCTCATAAGTGCACTGACGACTCACGTGCCAATAGAGCCATTTTCACATAGAAGGCAAGTAAGAGGGGTGTGCATCTATACTCAAGAATATTAAGAAAACCTCTTATACGGTAAGGGTGCTTAACTATGTATGCTTGTGCAAGTGTCCTAATATGGAAAGCACATAGAATGTTTTCTAACAACTTCCACAAGATAAAGCTCACACAAGTAAGTGTACCACTACACAAATATCAACAACAAGAATGCCCCCAGGCCATCACAAATCATCACAATCATTCCCTGACATAGCCCACCTTTTCTCGCCACGTGTGCAATAGTAAAGTAAATGCCTGCCTTGTCTCGACACACGTGCATAATAATGTTTCCACCTTGTCTCGCCACATGCGCGACCCCCCGTCCACACACACACACACACAGATATATATATATATATATATATATATGTATATATATATATGTACCGTCTTGTCACGGCGCATGTGCATATATCAATAGTAACAATAGCACAGCAGAAACCTCGTGCACCACAACAACAAGTACAACAGCAACAATGACAATAAATACAAGAATACGGCAAGTAAATCAACTCAAGAACTTTCGATCACAAAGAGAAGGTAAAACTAGCTCACAAGAAATAACCACAATAGAGAATACTAGGCGTAATAAGAACAGCTCAACAAGGGAGAAAATAATATGTAACAACGATCCCACAATATGTAGTTCAACAACAAGGAAGCTAACACGAGTCACATAATTTCAAATAAGGACATGTCGACTAACTATAGGATATCTAGACTTCTTTTAAGGTTGGTACGAAAAGAATATTCAAACAAATTCAACTAAGGATGAGCAGCGAAAAGATATTCATAACCTCAATTAAGACTAAACAGTTACGGGGGGATGAAATATTTGATTTCCAATAAAGAAGATATGAAGATAGCATGACAATATTAGACGTAAAAATCTTTGGTTAAGCCAAGTAAGAGTCAAATAGGCAACAAGAGTGAATCATAAAGCAATTAATTCCAATTAAAGCACGTAGAGGTGAAACTAGTAAATAGGAAGCTCAATCATATCAAGAACAACTTCATACTCAGTGAATATAAGAACCTAAGACCCCTAAAAGGATAACTTTCCACAAATAAGTCCGAGCACGCACTCGTCACGCGTACACGGACTACAATCAACATAGAAGACGCAAATCCTAAAGGGAAATCCACCACACAAGGTTAGGCAAGATACTTACCTCAAAGAAAACAAACCGTTACTCAAAAATGAACTTCTCGGGTGAAATGACCTCCGGACGGCTCAAATCTAACCAAAATAACTTCAAAGGACAAATAAAACTCATAAGAGACTATTCCGGATCATAAAGCCTCAATCTTTATCAAAATCAAAAAAGTCGACCCCGGGCCCGTACCTCAAAACCCAACAAATTTTACAAAACTCGAACACCCATTCCGATATGAGTTCAACCGTACTAAAATTATCAATTTCCGATTCCATTTCGTCCCTCAAATCATGATATTTCATTTTGAAAACTTTCTTCAAAAATCACCATTTTCCTCAACTCAAAACACAAATTTAAAAAAACAAAGATAAAATCATGGAATATTTTTTGTTGAAGAACACTTACTCAATCGATTTGCTTGAAAAACCCAAAAAGAAGCTCCCAAAACCGAAGTCTAAAGCTCAAAATATGAAGAAAATGGCCAAACCCTCGACTTAAATGTTTCTACTAGAACTTCCGCATCTGCGGATAAGCAATTACATCTGCGGAGCCGCATTTGCGAGAAATAGTCCTCATCTGCAAATTCATGTAACTAGGCCTGGGACCGAATCTGCGGATTTACAGTCGCACCAGCGGCACCACAGAAGCGAAAGGGGAAGCCACAGAAGCGAGATTCTTCGCAGGTGTGATCGCTGGACCGCAAAAGTGGCCTTCGCACCTGCGTGCCAGCCTCCGCAGAAGCGAGCAAGCTCCCAGGCCTTCATGACCGTAGAAGCGGCCAGGTTCACGCAGAAGCGGAGCCGCCCCTGTGCTGCAAAGTGTCGCAGGTGCGAAAACACCAGAACCAGACCTGTTCAAAACTATGAAAAACATCCGAAACTCGTCTGTAACACGCCGGGGGCCCTGGGACCCCGTCCAAGCATACCAACTAGTGCCATAACCTAACACAGACTCACTCGAGGTCTCAATCACATCAAACAACGCCGAAAATGCATATCGCGCCATGAATCGAACTTATGAACTTCCAATTCTTCCAAATTCTAAATGTCGTGCCGAACCCTATCAAATCAACTCGGAACGACGCCAAATTTTGCAGACAAGTCCGAAATGACATAACGAAGCTGTTCCAATGCTCAGAATTGCCTTCCGATCCCGATATCACAAAAAGTCAACTCTTGGTCAAACTTCTCCATTTTGCAAACTTAATTTCTCCAACTTTCGCCAAAATGCTCCAAATTACTCTACGGACCTCCAAATCCAAATTCGCACGCCTAAGTCCAAAATTACCATACGAAGCTGTTGAGATCATCCAAAACCCATTCCCGAGCCATTTACTCGACAGTCAAATTCCGGTCAAATTCTCACCGCTTAACCTTCCAAACTAGAATCCTTCTCCCAAATTCAACTCCGAATCATCCGGTAACAAAATTCGACCACGCATGCAAGTCGATACACATAATATGAAGTTGTTCAAGACCTTATGCCGTCGAACGAAACTTAAATTCTCAAAATGACCGGCCGGGTCGTTACACTATTTTATCCAATGTGAACTCTATTTTAAAAGGGTAAAAAAGTCGAAAAACATTTCGCTAAGGGTTTTCGTGCTTTTAATATAGTATTGATACTTATACATTTTGATTCCAACAAGGAAATAGGACTGAAATCTATTGTTATTTCTTTAAAGCAATACTTTTATAAGGTAATATTTTAATGAACTTTAATGTCCTAAATATAGGAATTTCAATCTAGTTCAAACAAGGAAAGATATATTAATTCTTTAACTTAATTTTAAAGTCCTAAATATTATAAAAAAATAGTTTAATTACGATTTTGTTCATTGTGAAATTAATTTATCTAATGCTGAGCGCATTGCGGTAGAAATCTGACTAATTGTAGTCACTATCCAATCTTCTAATTAAGATTACAATTTTTCCAATAGAAAATTAATTTTTGAAGGGTAAAAAAGGCAAATGACATTTCGTTATGGAGCTTTGTTCTTTTAATATAGTATAGATATAGATATAGATAGATATAGATAGATAGGTATAGATAAAGATATAGATATAGATAAAGATATACACATAGATAAAGATATATTTAGATAAATATAGATGTAGATATAGATATAGATAGATAGATAATTCTATGTATTTATTGCCCAGTAAATGTTTATATCTAAAATGTTCTTTATTTATATTGCCCAAATCTACTCTCAATTTCTTTTTCTATATGACCAAAAAGAAGCTTGACCAAACGGGCTATAAATCTTAGTTCCTCCTCCCATAAAAAGTATAATTGAATTTGTGATAGAGCCGTACTACGCCTAATTAAAGACATGAATCTTGCAGCTTCACTCAAGATTGGGCTTATAACCTTCCTCTTGATAGCTTTAGTTGGTTAGTCTCTGATCTCTTTTACCTCTCATCCCATATATTGTATGCTTTATCTCTTCTTTCCTTTCTCGAAAATCATATATATTCATATTGATGATCTCGGTTAAACTCTCTTTTTCTAATTTGTTTTCTATAATCGTTCGTCCTTCGCAACTTACTCACTTGATTGATTCAGATTCACATGTGAAAAGTCAATAGTGCTCCCTACCAAACTCATCACACATATGCTTTATCAATTTTTTTTTGTTTCAAAACCATAAGTACTTTCATGATTTGGTGATTTTGGTTAGTATCTTTTTATTGTATAACAGTCTCACTATATGAAATTCACCGCTCCGACTAATTCGAATTGCACAGTAGATAATAATCATGGGGTTGACAGTTCTCTATCAAAAAAGACTTTAGGCCAAAACTATAGTTACGGGAGGAGGAACCTTACCATTCTTCCATATTTCTTTGGTGTTGGTTAAAAGGACTCTATTTTAGTTAATATATCGTATTTTCTTTTTAGTCTATCCCGAAAAATAATTATTTTTTTTAATTTAAAAAGAATCAAATTTAAATTTTTTATTTTACCATAATGAAAAAGTTTTATAGCCACACAAATATTATAGTAGATATTTAGAACCTCAAGTTTTAAAAGTATTATAACGATACAAATGCTATGACATAATTAAGATCACATGTTTTAGAAGCTTTACTTTCTTTGTTAAACTGTCATTCAAATAGATTCACATAAATTAAAGCATTAATCATATTTAACATAGAAATTGAAAACATATGTCTCTTGGACTTTCTTAAAGAAAAGATGGCTACCACTGTATAACAAAACATAGACTATTTATTACTTTTAGTAGGAGTATGATAGAACTATCGAAGTAGATATTCCTTTTCAAACATATAGAGAAAGTAAGTAGGTGATTATGCGAGTAGAGGCAGATAATTTGGCTTGCGACTGTGAAATGCTGAAGAAGTGCTTGCCACTATGTCCAGCAGGAGCTTACTGCAGCCCTACGGGTGTCTGCACCTGTATCCCACCACATATGATCGCCTCTCATAGACTGTCAAAATTACTCAAACACCAATATGATCTTTGTACTGATCATAATCCATAGACATGCATGTACTTACAGTCTTATATGCTTCCTTAGTTGAAGCAGAAGAAATTCAAGAATGGTATCTATAATGTATTACTTAAACGATTTGATGAGCAAAATATTTACTGAAAGTTTTGCTTTTATGTTTTATTTTAAAAAATTTACAGTGTATTCACTTCATTTAAAATTGAAGGGATAAATGCCATGGCAGAATCAACGATGGGTTCTCGAGTTCGGCAGAATCTGGTGATTTAAGATCACATTTTATAAATTATAGAGTTTGATATACAATTTAGAACTTATTCTCTCAATCAGAATTTAGAAAGCTAAACTGTTAATCCGCCACAAGCAAAATGTGCCGCTATCACCATCACTAGAGGCATTTCTAAATTTCGTTATTAAAAAGACCAAAGAATAAGTAGAAATGACACCAGCTAGCCACTTTTCAGGGCTGTTGTTTAGGAATTAGCCAGTGTGCCCTACATTTTAGTTTTTAAGTTTAATTTTTTAGAACAAAAATGTCCTAAATTGTCCTGAAATTAAGATTTTTAGTTTAAAATTTCAGAAAAATATAAGTACTGACTAATCTCTAAATAGCATCCCTGAGATGACCATCTATGCGCTTGCCCCAAAGAACACATGATAGAGGTTAAGCTAATAAAGTGGGCTTATTATTGACAACCCAACTAGATGGACCAACTCAATGAGATGGACTTTTATGTATTTGATATGTATTGGACTTAACTAATTAATTCAATTATATTAATTTATGTAATATATTTATTTGGACTAATATATTTTGAACTTATAATTTAATCCAAATTTCTTATGGATTCAAATCGATGAAATTTAAATGCCTACAAGATCTTCTGCAGCAAAATTGACAGGAGTTCTGCTGAATTAGATAGGACACTGAAAAGTTGAAAGCCAATATATGCTCTTAAGACACAGAAGGAACATTTTCCAGAGAATTGCTTAAGCTATATATTCAGAGCTTCAACTCTTATGCTTCTAATGATTCGGCTTATCATTCAGTACACCTGTTTCCTCTTTTATATAGTAAGAGTTTTTCTGTCAAAAAATATACAAGTGATCATCCTCTCGCAGAGCAGCCAAATCCTCCACTTGAGAGCCATCCGCCATGACAATAATGGTTCCTCTTTTCCCAAACTTTGTTTCTGCATCCACCAAATAACATAGTTAGACAGGATTCTGAATACTTTCTTCGAAAAGATCATGAGTTTCGTATGAGAGGACGGTGAAATTGTTGAAGGGACGAATTCTACAATCTTTCAAAATTTAATCATCACCTGCTATACTTAGGAGATCTTCAACTGAATCAGGTAGATGGATTAATTTTCCTGCATTTCCTCCTTTGTTTGTTCTACGATTATCTGGATGATATCCGTGAATTATCACTCTCGTAGGAAGTGTGTTTGACAGGACAGGAGTTGTTGTAGGTATTACTGCATCCAAAATGAGGGTTTAGAATCCTTCAAAGTTAATTGAATTACTGAGAATAAAAGTAGTAGTCACACCCATTCAGGGAAGATATGGAACAAAAACGAAGGAACATTGAGTAAAAGTATAACAGATAATAATCAAGACTGTAGTAACTTTTGATATGAAGTGCACACTTTTTGTCATCAGCATTTCCTTCTTAGTTACTCCCTATGTATTAATTGTGTAACAATTCTAAGTGAAGTGCGAGCTTACTATTTTCTTGTTGAGCTTCTCCTGCTTGATCTTGTGTCCCGGCCTCAATAACTGTGGCTTCCTGCAATTGAGTGAGGCAACATAAAATTTTTATTCTGAGGGAAAAGGGACTTTTGAGGCTTTCATATGTCGGACAGTATAACATTAGCTTGCTCTGCATGCTAACTAAGAGGTCAGCTACAGTTGGTTTGGTCATTGCAAATCATGAAATCTTTTCTGGACACAATTTTTTCCTGTTTCTGGACATTAAGAAAGAAAAACTAAGCTCCTAGTTACCTCGCTATCTAAGTCATCAAGAAATTCTGATACGAGTGGCATCTCTGCTAGCTCCTCCATTTTCAATCCCTTCAGATGCTGATAAATACCGCAAAGATCAGGAAAAAAGGTGACGTAAGTAAACAAATTACTATATAACTTTTTACATGCTATTAAGAGCTGAATGCTGATATGTTAAACTGTCATTTAATTTGAAAATGCCAGTATTTTTTTAAGGCTGAGATTCGATCACAAATAGAGTGAGGTACAGGGAAAATGGATAAATTAAAGCTACCAAAGCATGCACCTGAACGAAATTGGCGAGAATTATCTTCCCATCTTCTTTAAGGGGCTGCACAAGTTGCTTGAAATGATGATGACTAATCCGAACAACCTGAGAAAGCCTCTTACTTCTCACTGTGAAAGGTTGAGGGATATTAAATATCACACCTATGTCACCAAACATTTCTTGAGACCCCAACTTTGATAGAAACTGTATGTAGCAAGATTTGAACTTTTTATCAGAAGAATTAACAGTCATATATATCTCGATTAATTATGTTTTTGCATTAAGATTTTACTAATATGATAAATATATTGGATGGTTGGTATATAATGTAGATAGAGATAACAGAGATTCCTCTGGCTAGCATCAGCTTTAATACACATTTGACCTGAAAGATCTATGTTTCTGTTGAGTTGTCAGCTTAATGTACATCATGTGTTGCAGTTCAATGTGATTTTAGCATTGTTGGTTTTTTATTATTTAGCACCATTGAACAGTGAGAAGATGAGATAGGTTACCTGTTCTGTTCCATTCTTGTATGTTATAACATCCTGCATCGGTCAGTAAGTTAGTAACGTACTATCTGGTATACAAAGAGCAAATTAAAACTTGACCGGAATGAATGGCACATACCACAGCCCCAGATACAACTATGTAGAAATCTGTCGGTATCTCATTTTGAATGACAATGTCCACTTTTGGTGGGAAATATTCTGCTTTTATCTCTGAAACCTGTATTGTTAAAAGTGAAAGGTCATAGCTTAATTAGTTCTGTGGATTGCTGCAGTGGTTGAAGTTCAAAACAAGAACAACAACATGATTGCTCTTTGTTTCCTGGTAATTCTTCAACATTTCATTAGATTATGCAGGTATCAACAATTCAGTTTTACATATGCCTATAGAATAATTAGCTGCAGGGAGGTTAGGGATGAAAACATTACCAACTGGATTATAAAATCTTCGGAGACTCCTTTGAAAAGGTAGGTATTTTCTAAGGTTGTACGGAAGAGATGTTTTGAAATGCCAGATCTTATAGCCTTGGGCAAGTCCTCTAATACTTGTTCTTGTTGTAGTTCTGCTGTCTTGAATTTTAGTGTCAAATGTGCCAGCATTTGCTCTTTTAGTCCTTCAGGAATTCTATTCTTGCTTGTATAACTCAGGATCTTATTGATCGCATCCCTCTGCAGGCAGTTCCCAAGTAACTAGGCAAAATCTTGAAAAGAGGTGAGAAAAGTACGTAATAAAGGAAAATGATTATTACCATGGCAAAGGTTCGGACAGCAGTATGGACAATAAGGTTAGTCATATTGCCGATTAAGTAGGCAGTAAGTCCAATGTTGAAAAGCATGTAAAAGATGGTGAAAACCTTCTCTTCCGTATTCACAGCATAGAGATCGCCATAGCCAACTGTTGCGAGGGTGGTAATAGACCAATACATGGAGTAGGTGTATCCTTGCCAGATACTTTTTGTTTTGAAATCAGGAATATTTTTCCCAATCCAGGTATCCTCTGAATTATGATAACGTGTTGCCAGCCAGAAATAGAAACACCCTGCTGAATGCACTGCAAATAACGTTACCTGTCGTTGAATACAACCATAAGAAGATCAATGCCATTTCAAGATGACATATATTGATGCCTATATATTATGATCAGGTAAAAAGTAATGTAATGTATAGCTAAGATGACAAGTATTTACACAAATAAGTTTACAGTATCTTGTCCAGAAGTAGCTGAATCGAGTGTCTTTCTCCAGTCTGGAAGGAATTAAGGGGAAGAGATTAGCTGATATAGTTTCTAACTCTATAGGAAGTGATGATATTTATGGAACACATAATAGAATTTCATGGTTGAGCATTATGAGTACCTTGAGAAGAATTCACTAACACGACGCAGTCGCCACAGTCTTAGCAAGTTGAGGAAGCCAAAGACTGGTCCTCGGTTCATTTTTCCAGTGACGATCCGGTTTATGGTTTGAAATGGTAGAGTTGAAGCTACATCCATTGGGAACCATAGATGTGATATGTACCTTTTCAAACAGGAGAGAAATCCAACAACATCAATTCCCGAGTCAAGCCCCTTCAAACTTTCACTACACCAATAGTAAGGGCTAGGGGTGGCAAAATGGTTAAAAGAAAACAGTTAACCACCCATACTATTCAATAAAAAATGGGTTGGATAATGAACTTTTTAAAAACGTACAAGTCAAATATGGATAAAAATCATATTATCCATTTAGAAAATAGATAATCAATGGGTTTAACTTTTATATTTATAAACCCTCAAATCAGGGGTTCCTCAAGTTTGGGAGACTAGGAATTCTCCCAAAAGTGATCATATTCATGAAGCCATGATAATATGGTTACCCATGTTATCCGCCGGTTAACCCGTTTTTTATCCGTATTAAATATGGGTCGGGTCGGATAAATTATCTATTTTTTCATTAGCCGGATTCGACCCGTCCCATATCCGACCCGACCCGCCCGTTTGCCATCCCTAGTAAGGGCCTTGTCTCAATGCTTTTTAGCGTTTATTGTTAGTCCCTCTGTCCCAATTTAGTATCACTGTTCAGATTTTGAGAGTCAAGCGAATTTTATTTGACTACATGCTTTTCAATTCCTTTTAAATATTTTGAATTGTTAATCATTATAATTATAGTAGTTTTACATAGTTTCCAAATATGTAAATCTTATTTCAAAAAATTTAAAGATTTCATGTCCGAATTCACGGATAAAATTTAAGTGTTTGACTCTCAAATCCAAACAGTGCTACATAAATTTGGACCTATTAAGGGTCTTGTGTAGACTAGTACCTCTCCATCTTCTGATTTATTAAAGGCTCATTGATTGTGTGCTACTAACTTGTCAACATGAAGGTAAAATAAAGCTTCCATTTCCCAAGCAGTTATTTATGTTTTAACAGGAAACGTCCCTTCTTTACTTGATAGAAATAAAATGTCAGCACTTGAAAACTCATTTTCATCTTGATCTCTTTTTCAAGTATTGAACCAAATGAGCGTATAGGGTTGGGGTTGGGGGGGTTACCTGAAAGCAATTTTGTTGTGTTCTTCGACAAGCAAGTAAGTAGATTTGTCCAAATATGCAACGAAGAAAGTGAGAATAATGTCAATAGCAAAGAAGGCGTCCACCACTAAATCAACTGGCAAAAGTCCTCCAGTTGCTGCGTTTTTGAATGCCAGCTCAAAGGGAGATGACCATGCTGAGTACACCACCAGTACCACCAGAAATGTTTGCCATAATCTGCATTTCCCATTAGGTTAAAACAAAAAAAACAAAAAAAAGAGAGTGAAAGTAAATGTTCCTTGCGTACATTAATTATTTTGACCTACTTTTCATTTAGTTGGTTCAACAGAAAATGATATCTTCCTAAAATAAATTCAAGACATATACCACTAGGGTAAAAACTTACCCGCATCGGGTGCTTACACCAAATCAATACATATATGACATATGTCTTGCATATGGACTTCAATCATTTAACCATGATAAATTACATGCATTCTCATCTAATTAACTTAATTAATCATAGTGAGTTACTATAGTTTGGTGTAAACACTCGGTGTGAGTAAGTATTTACCGTCAAACTAGCAAATAACCGTCCATGTTTATAAGTAATACTAGTAAAAGTTGGCCCGTGCTCAGCAGGGGCCCGACAATGTGAGATTTTCCTTTTCACTTAACCTTTTGAGTTAAATAGTTAAATTGATTTAAATGAAATTATTGACTTTTATGACTTAATCTTGCCTTCAAGTATCAGAATGTGCAAGCTGTGTGTTTCATGATACGCGATTTCTTCGAGTTCTGCTTTTTCTGCTTGTCTATCATTAGAGATTATTAATTATTCACATATTCGTAATTTGTTTCTCGTCTAAGAAAACTATTAAAAAGAATTAGCAGCTGAAAAGATGCAAAACGCATTCTTACTTCTTTTTATGATTTTTTATTTATTTTGGATTGATTTTTTTTCTTTCGGCCACAACTTCCTTTATCCCGCTTTGAGCATATTCACAAGCTCGTTTGATAATTGGAGGATAAAATCCAAATAGTAGAACTAAACTATCCAGAATATCTCAAAATTGTTGAATACGCATTTCTTTTAATTTATTTGCAAATGCATGGAAAAAAAAAATACCATTTTTAATGCAGTATTTAGAATGTAATCTATGATAATTTTCTTGAAGTCTAATGTGACCTCTATCACATGCATGAACATCTTTTTTCACTAAAAATAAATATTGGATAACCCATTATTTGGTACAACGAATATTTTGGTATTCAAGAACAATATTATGTGCAACAATTATTGTTGTATCATAAAATCAACTAAGTTAAGTCAAAATAAAATATATTTTTTATCTTTGAACTATCACGGCTGACTCATTACTTTATATTTAATTCTTAAAATTATCTTTAAAATAAATTATTATTTCAAACAATGGTAATTATCTTTCAACTATAATCTCCTTTAAAAGCATGTGTCTGTTCATTTTAAACACGGAAATAGATTAGTATTTTTTGTGTGGATAGATTGTCTTTCATTTTAAGTTCACTGTATATATCAATACATATATAATTTGTTGTAAAATTCTTTCTTTTGCTCTATCTATTTGAAGTAGAGTGATACAAAAAGAGATTTGCATGTCGACATTGAAAAATAAAACGAAAAGGTTTGAATCCTTTAGTAGAGTATTCCTACAATTTTAAAAAGAAAGAAAAAAGAATATATTGATATGTGGAAAGGTAGAATTATGGATATTTTCTCTCTTTGGATAAGAGTTCAGAGATAATTGCTAGGTGTCTCTCTCTGTTGCTTTTCGGGATGTCAATTATGCTTAAACTTTTTAAAAATTTACCAAAGAAATTGGTTGGAGAAATAGTATACACTTAAATCTTTAATTTCTCTTTTTAGTACAATGTTAATTTCATAAGTATTACTATTATTTATGCAAGCATATAATTAGTAAAGTACACCTATGTTAATTACTTTAAAGCCAGAATACACGTGGCTACTAATAGAAGTCCAAAATATATACTCCATCTGGTCCAAAATAAGTGATTTTTTGGATGTTTTCGCACATATTAAGAAATTCACCTTTTAGCATTAATTAGCAATGGAATTGACCATATTAACATTTACTATCTCACATAAACACTCCTAACACATATTCCAACACTATTTACTCCAAGGACAATGTAGGAAAAAAATAATTAATTTATTCTTGAAATCTGGAAAAATCACTTATTTTGGACCACAAGAAAAAGGCCAAAAAATCACTTATTTTGGACAGGAGGGAGTAGAATGTAACAAATAAAAAGTTACAATAGTCACAGTAAAGCCTACATGTCAGGTACAGAAGTGTCAAATACTGTAAGTTGAGCGCGTGGTAAAATCGAAGGCAACACACAATTTTGCCAGGCAGACATGTTGACCATGAGCTGCCTGGTTATCCCCATTTATAGTATAGGAATTAGGGCTGCTTATCGGGCGGATTGGGCGGTTATTTACTCTTAACGGTTTGGCTTATCGGTTATCGGCTTTAAATGTATTAATCCGCTAACCACCCGATAAGATATCGGGCGGATTGGTATCGGTTTAGCTCTTATCGGATGATTATCGGGCGGTTTATCGGCCAAATTCAATCAAATAAAATTTAGTCTCTGTATTTTTAAATAGGTGGTCGACGTACTAAGAGGGACGAAGCAGAAGAGACACCGTGATGGATAAATCATTTGTCTAGAATCTTATTTATGTTTATGCACATTCGCCTTAGTCCATGTGAAAGGTTTCCAATTGGCCATTGTTAAAACAAATGTTCGTCATGTTTTGAATTCTAGGATGCCTTAAAACCTAGGCAAAGTTGATGAAGCAGTGGTGTAACTAGTGTTGCTATCTTGTTACAGACAGCAAATTCTGTCTTTTGTCACAGTTAGATGATTCCTTTATTTGGCTTTCTTTTATTCTAATTCACTTTGATAGAGTACTGGAGGAAGAAGGGTTTTTGATTATTTAATATATACATGGATAAAAATAAATTTTATATGTATGTATATATATATATATATATATATATATATATATATATATATTCTTAACGGGTTAACGGATTATCCGTTAAGAAAATTGAATAATTCGCCTTCAAACCGATAAGCCGTTAATAAAAAAATTTTAATCCGTCCCCCGACCGTTAAACCATTAACCCGATACCAATAAGCCATTAAGCTTCGATTTCGGTTCGGTTTTCGATTTCGGTTCGGTTTTGAACACCCCTAATAGGAATAGATTTTTAATTTGATATAAGAGGTTTAGAATATTTACACATCATCTAACCATTTCTTTTGTCCAGTGAAATTGTTCTATTTTGATTTGGCATCGAGGTTAAAATAAAAGTTGAAAACATATATTCCCTCCGTTTCAATTTGGATGAGGTAGTTTGATTCGGCACGGAATTTTAAAAAAAAAAGGACTTTTGAAACTTGTGATCTTAAAAGCTTAAGGGGTAAAAGGATAAAATAGGTAAAATGAAGAATTAAAGTTCAATTATTTCCAAATTTAAAAATATGTCATTTATTTTGAAACATACTAAAAAGGAAAGTACCTCATCTAATTTGAAACAGAGAAGAGTATAAGCTTAATTAGTGTTTGCTGCCTGCGTTGGAGGAACATATATGGTCATAATTTGACTTATATATATTTGATAAGGAGAATAAATAAGGATAAAATCTTGTAAAAATATTTTATATAATAATCAAAAGAAAGATATTACTGTGAGACATGTTAAAAAGAAAAGAAGACAATGTTTAGATCAATAAGAGTATTCATTCCACATATATTTAATCAAAAATATAATACAGTGTAATAGCTGATCAAATTCTCGTTATTTTTCTTAAGCTCCCTATATTTATATAGCTTAACTCGGTCAATGTCAAAGGGAGTGATAATTTGTTCTGGAAGTAAAAGTAGCTATTCTCCATTCTAATTTATGTAGTATTTAACTGAACACAAAATTTAAGAAATAAAGATATTTTTATATACCTATACAGTATTGGAAACTTTATTATTCTCCTACTCAAGTTTCAACTTAATTACCTCCTATGTACAAATTTACCAATTATATACACTTTATGAATTAAATGAGTATCCCTTTATATTAGGAATCAATTATTTCTCATCCTTATTCTCTCTCCCTCGTGCGCTCTCTCTCTCATGCTCTCTCTCTACGCCTCTCTCTATCTCTCAATCCGTAATTCTAGTAATGTAGAGCAAAAAAAAAGAGAGAAGCAATTCCACCATTGACAGCCATTAAAAAGCTTTTAAGCTTTGAATTCGAACTTGGGTAAATATTATTTGTTTGAATTTGGCGTTGTTGCAAACAATTGTGAATTCTCTCTCTATCTCTCAATCCCTAATTCCAATAATGTAAAGCAAAGGAAAAGAGAGCAGCAATTCCACCATTGACAGCCATTAAAAAGCTTTGAAGCTTTGAATTCGAATTTGGGTTTTCAAAAAATAATTATTTGTTTGAATTGGGTGTTGTTGCAAACAATTGGGAATATTGTTTGGAGTTTATATCTCAATTTTGAGGGTGTTTTGGTGAATTTCAGATTGAAACTCGAAGAAAAAGAAGAAGAAGACATGACATACATTATACTGCAGAAATTTGTAGTAAAGTTGTAGTTAAATTGTAGAAAAATTGTATTATGTTTATATATATATA
>NW_017670926.1:163643-216770 GCF_001879085.1 Nicotiana attenuata
TATATATATATATTGTACAAAAGTTGTATTTAAGTTGTATGACATTGTAGTTGTATATAACTGGGTAGAAATAATGTATGAAAGTTGTAAATAAGTTGTAAAATATATAATTAGTTTTATGAAATATGTTTTTACTATATATAAATGAGATACAAAATATACAAAAGATATATTGTATAAAATATGTATAAAGCTCCTCCTAAGTGGCAGTTAGGAATGCCTGCGTCACTCAAGAGATGCTTCAGAGGAGAGGTTTTTCTCTATGGACTAGATGTCTCTTTTGTGAGAAAAAGCAGGAATCTGCAACTCATTTATTCCTCCACTGTAAACAAGCTGGACAGATTTGGGGTCTCTTCTTAAACATATGTGGAGTGCAGTGGGTTGTGGGTCATGCCTCTCACAGTGTACGAGCTCTAATAGAAAGTTGGCAAAGTAGAAATTGGGCAAAAGGAAGAAGAAGATCTAGAAAACCATTCCTCTCTGCATCATATGGTACATTTGGTTGGAAAGGAACAATAGATACTTCCAGAATTTTAGATTTCGGTCACCACTGAAATATTGGGAAATAAAATACTGAATACACGTAGTAAAAAAAATCTAAATTACATTTGTTTGGAGAGAATAGGGGAGAGAGAAGAGAAAAAAGGAAAAGGGTGTAACTAAATCCCTTGATTAAAGGTACAAATAATGGATTGAGAGCCTTTTAAGGTGGATTGTATATATTTTGTAACTAAAATGTGTTAAGGTCGGGTAAATACCAAAACATGGATATTTTTTGTAATAAAGTTTTCAATAGTGTATAGGTATGTAAAAATTCCTGATCTTTTAAAACTTGTAATTTAAAACAAGTCATAAATATTTGTATGATTATAAATTATTTTATTACGGTAAAATAAAACATTTAAAGCTAAATTACTTATAAGTGTGGAAGTATGACAATTTTTTAACAGATTAAAAAGGAAAATATGACACATATATTAGGACAGCGGAAACACAATATTATGTCATGGGCGGCTTTCCGGCCA
Source organism: Nicotiana attenuata (assembly GCF_001879085.1). Classification (NCBI taxonomy): domain Eukaryota; kingdom Viridiplantae; phylum Streptophyta; class Magnoliopsida; order Solanales; family Solanaceae; genus Nicotiana; species Nicotiana attenuata. The sequence continues at coordinate 164,669 of NW_017670926.1, forward strand.
TGCCCCATGCCCCATGACCCCTTGGGCGCGCCCCGTGGCGTTCTAGCAAGCCTCCCAATGCCTAGCGCCACGGACGGCCCCGTGGTCTTGGCTGTGCCAAGTGACAAGCGCGCATGTGCCTCTGTCGCCCCACTGATATCCCTCGCCAGCGCCCAGCCGCAGGCAGATGCCAACAGCGCCGCGCGCGCAGAAGGTGATGCCAAAGACAATGCTGCTGACAACGGACCTGTTGTTGCCTTATAGAAAACTAAGTCCTTTTCATTGTAAATATAGAGTAGTTTTATTTCATGTACTTCTATTATATTTCTCTAGCTTAGTCAAGTCTAATCTTGTAGCTTTGGTTTTTTTAAGCATTATTAGAGGGATCAAACAATCAAACTTTCTAGCAAGCAAACAATTCTCTGTACTGGTGTCTCTCCCCCTCGACACCGTGTTGCTTTTCTGTAATAGCTTTCATTAATCCAATCAAGCTTTCTTTCATTCTCAATTCTCATTTCTGTTCTCTTAATTGCTCTTGACATTGGTTTTCCCGTACGGCACTAACAATCTCGTCTAGCGTACGGAGGGGACCTCAGTTGGCGGGCAGTAACTGCACTGACATCAGTTGCTTAGCCTTACGTCGCCCTTCCAAGGTATCTCAGGAAGGCGCCGTGTAACAGTTGGTATCAGAGCCTAGGCTCAACATCGGACGAGGGAACACATTGCCATTACCACCATTTCTGACCATGGTGAATCATGGGGACTGCATTGCGGCCCTTGAAGAGACGGTGGACATATTACGGCCCATCGTGGATACGGTGCCTGAACTAAAGACCAGCCTAGTGCAAAGGTTGGACGACCTAGACCGCAGAGTGCTCCAGGCCGAAGTTGACATAGAAAACATCAGTCGCGACTCCGAGGGAGACCGGCAAACGGCAGCCACAGAGGTAGCCGAAATTTTTGGCAAATTCGAGGGACTCCAGCAGGAGCGTATCGAGGATTTTGCCTACAGGGCACTAGAGGCAGACAGGGTGAGTGCCATGTAACAAACTATTGATAACTTGACAGACTAGCTCAATGTTGTCAATGCTGCTTTACAGGGCCTGCTTCGAGGAGGTGGAAACCAAATCGGGGGCGCTGTGAACCCCGCTTCCGCGACACAAAAACTGAAAATTCCTGAGCTAAAGCCATACAGTGGAGCTAGGAAAGCCAAGGAAGTGGAAAACTTCATATTTGACATCGAACAGTACTTCGATCCTGTTGGGGGCCTAGAAAAAGCTAAGAAGGTAGCAACTGCTGCCATGTATCTTCAGGGTGATGCTAAACTCTGGTGGCGGGTGAAGTACGAAGCCATCAAGGCCGGTGAAGATGCTCTCGAGACATGTGAAGAACTGAAGGCAGCCATACGCCTATAGTTCTGCCCCGAAAATATTGAATACAACGCACGGAGAAAGCTACGGGAGCTCCGCCAGACTAAATCAGTGCGGGACTACGTGCGGGAATTCTCCGCGCTCATGCTAAACATACGTGACATGGGGGACAAAGACAAGCTCTTCATCTTCCTGGAAGGGTTGAAACCTTATGCCATATGGAGCTGCAAAGACAAATGGTAGATACCCTACCCAAGGGGATCCAAGCAGCTGAATGCCTTAGGGACTATCAAGTGGAAACTCGGAAAGATAGTTCTCAGCCGCCTGCCCGAGCGGGATTCAAAAGGGGCCAGCCTAGCAATGGTGGCCCTAGCAGAAGTGGGGGAGATCGGAGTGCATCCACATCTAAGGCTCCCTGCTCAGGCAGCAATAGTGCTGCGTCAAACAACCATGACCGGGGGAGAAAGCCTCCTTCAAGATGCCGCCATTGCGGCGGACCACATTGGAACAATGAGTGCCCACATGCACATATGAACGCCAATCAGGCTTTTGATGATGGGACTGATGACGACTCAGATGATGCGGATTAGACTGAACCAGTAGGTGCCTTCAATGCAATTGTTGGCTCTATTTCCGTGGCATTAGCGGAGACCAGTGCTGGTATCTGTAAGAAGAAGGACCCAGGTCCAATCACCAAGAAAGGGAAAAAGAAGGCGGATGAGGAGACTCCTCTTAAACAAGAGAGGACCTTGATGTTCGTCGAGATGAAGGTGAATGGCAAGCCCATTCGGGCTATGATAGACACGGGTGCTACCCATAACTACTTGGCCTCGACACAGGTGGAGCGCCTTGGTCTAGTTGTAGGAAAAGGTAGAGGTCGTGTCAAGGCTATCAACTCATCTCCGTAGTCAGTAGGTGGAATAGCCAAAGAGGTACCGGTGAAGCTTGGCCCTTACGAAGGAAAATTCAACCTGCGAGTGGTGATCATAGATGACTTCGAGTTGATAGTTGGGTTGGAATTCTTAAGGCAAACCAACACCATGCCCGTACCATATGCAAACATGCTACTGATGATGGGAACAAATGGGGCCAAGCCCTGCACCATCCCGTGCATGCCCATGAAGATGGCCGTTGAGAACATTTCGGCCTTGCAGTTGAAGAAGGGGGTCAAAAGACATGAACCTATGTTCCTAGCAGCCATCTGCATTGAAGATATAGAACGCTCCTCGGGTCCCATTACTGCACCCGTGAAGGAGCTACTACTGGTGTTTGAAGATGTCATGCCACAAGACATGCCAAAGCGACTACGCCTAGGCGCACTGTGGACCATGAAATTGAGTTGGTGTCGGGCGCGAAGCCACCCGCCTGGGTGCCCTACAGAATTTCACAACCCAAACTCATCGAGCTTCGGAGACAATTGACGGAAATGCTAGATATAGGGATCATTGTTCCCTCCAAGTCCCCATACGGGTCCCCTGTTCTATTCCAAAAGAAACATGACGGCAGCCTGCGACTCTGTGTGGATTATCAGGCTCTAAACAAAATCACCGTGAACAACAAGTACCCTATTCCGCTAATGGCAGACTTGTTCGATAAAATGGGTGGTGCGAAAGTGTTCACCAAGGTAGACCTGAAGACAGGTTATTGGAAAGTTCGGATTGCAGAGGGTGATGAACACAAGACGACCTGTGTGACAAGATATGGGTCGTACGACTTCCTGGTCATGCCGTTCGGCTTGACTAACGCCCCAGCTACATTTTGCACTCTGATAAACGAAGTCTTCCGAGAGTACATTGACAAATTCGTGGTGGTCTACTTGGATGACATTGTGGTATATAGCCAAACATTGGAAGAATACCTAATGCACTTGCGGAAGGTCCTAGCTCGATAGCGGGAGCATGAACTATATCCAAAGCTATCCAAGTGCTCCTTTGCTCAAAAGAAAATTGACTTCCTTGGACATGTCATCGAGGAAGGGCGGATCAAGATGGACCAACAGAAGATTCAGGCCATCACAGATTGGCCGCTGCCTAAGGATGTCCACGCCTTGAGGGCGTTCCTTGGCCTATGCAACTTCTACCGGCGATTTGTGAAAAACTACTCCCTCATCGCAGTGCCATTGACAGAACTCCTCAAGAAGGCCACACCTTGGGATTGACCGAGGCGAGTGGAGGCCATCAACGTATTAAAAGCGGCTATGTCTAGTAGCCCCATCTTGGCCCTCCCTGATTTGGCCAAGCCATTTGAGGTACAAACGGATGCATCCGACTATGCCCTCGGCGGAGTCTTGCTACAAGAAGGGCACCCTGTAGCGTACGAGAGTCAGAAGATGAAGGATGCAGAGTGGCGCTATGCCGCCCCTGAGTGATCGCTATGCCCAAAGATCTTCTGACTCAAAGACATTGTTAGTGATCGCGACTCATGCTTCACTAGCAATTTTTGGACCCAACACTTTAAGTGCCTTGGATAAAAATTGAGTCACAACTCAAGTTTTCATCCGCAATCTGATGGCCAGATGGAGCAGTTCAATGGTATGTTGGAGGAATATCTCCGCCACTTTGTAACCAGATCGCAGAAGAATTGGGTAAAGCTTCTGGATGCTTCAACTTTGTTTCAATTCACAAAAGAGCTCTAGTACAAACAAAAGAGCTTTTGAAATTGTTACCGGACAGCAACCGCTACTCCCACACACAGTGAATGCACCAAACATGTCTAAATCTCCTCGAGTTGCTAGCTTCTCAAAAGAGTGGAAACGAAATTTGGAGATAGTGCGGAGCTATCTTGTCAAAGCTCAAAGGCAGATGAAGAAACATGCTGATCAAAATCGTCGCTTTGTTGAATACCAAGTAGGAGACAAAGTGATGGTCAAAATTACAAAGCGGTACTTATTTGCGGGGGTCCATAACCCTAGCCTATTTCAAAAATACATTGGACCCTTGTCCATTGAAAGGCGCATTGGGAAATTTGCATACCGGGTGGATACCCCAGCTTGGTGGAAAATTCATCCTGTCTTCCATGTTAGCCTCCTGAAACCTTTTCGGGAAGACACAGACGATCCTTCACGGAGCTAGCTCACAATACCCAGTATTGGAGGTCCTAATTCAACTGGGAAAAGGCGTGTTGAAGCTATCCTTGATGCTAGAGTGATTCATGCCTCAAGGAAAGATTACCAACAGTTCTTGGTGAAATGGCAGGGGTGTGATGCAGAGGAGAATACTTAGGAGAGGGGAACAAACCTCAAAGCCTACAAGAGCCTAACTGAAGATTATCTTGCAAGTAAGGCGCCGAGGACGTTGCCAACTCAGGTGGGGGAGAATGTCATGGGCGGCTTTCCAGCCATGCCCCATGACCCCTTGGGCGCGCCCCGTGGCGTCCTAGCAAGCCTCCCAATGCCTAGCGCCACGGACGGCCCCCTGGTCTTGGCCGCGCCAAGTGACAAGCGCGCATGTGCCTCTGTCGGCCCACCGGTATCCCTCGCCAGTGCCCAGCCGTAGGCAGATGCCAACAGCGCCGCGCGTGCAGACAATGCCGCGCGCGCAGACCGTGATGCCAAAGACAATGCTGCTGACAACGGACCTGTTGCTGCCTTATAGAAAACTAAGTCCTTTTCATTGTAAATATAGAGTAGTTTTATTTCATGTACTTCCATTATATTTCTCTAGCTTAGTCAAGTCTAGTCTTGTAGCTTTGGTTTATTTTTTTAAGCATTATTAGGGGGGATCAAGCAATCAAGCTTTCTAGCAAGCAAACAATTCTCTGTACTAGTGTCTCTCCCCCTTGACACTGTGTTGCTTTTTTCTGTAATAGCTTTCATTAATACAATCAAGCTTTCTTTCATTCTCAATTCTCATTTATGTTCTCTCAATTGCTCTTGATATTGGTTTTCCTGTACGACGCTGACAATCTCGTCTAGCATATGGAGGGGACTTCAGTTGGCGGACAGTAACTGTACTGACATCAGTTGCTTAGCCTTACGTCGCCCTTCTAAGGAATCTCAGTAAGGCGCGCCGCGTAACAATTATAGTGGAGTCTTCGATTGGTACGACCTTTTCCGGTTGTGTATATGGTCGGTGGAGATCTGACAAGTATATTTACTCCCAAAATTAAAAGGCCTTTGAAATTGGAATTGTGTCTCCATTTAATGATCTCTACTTGCGAAAATGGTAACTTTAATATGAAGTAAGTTTTGTCTCCTCAACCAGTAAGTGTCAAAAGTCTCCACGAGAACTAATGAGAATGGGTTTTAATCAAGTGAAAGTACTCAGCCTTCATTAAAGGCCCTTAAATTTAGGATACCCATATTGTCACGAAAGGTGTAACAGTTTCACTCGATCTAATCCTCTAACTAACACATGCAGAACTCAACAATGGTGTCAACTGTCAACCCCTCCCAGCTACCGGCGGATTTCGGATTTCAACCTTATGAATTCGATTATATTTTTAGTACACATTTGATTTACTAGGTTGGAATTAGTTATATGTACTTATTTAATATATTTTTAATATACAGTCAAACCTCTCTATAACAGCTTCGTTTGTTCCGAATATTTTTGGATGTTATAGCGAAATGCTATTATATAAAACATATATTATAACATAACATGAAAATTTGTTTCGGAAAAGCTTGACTTTTATAGTAAAGTGTTGTTATATAAGATGTTGTTATAGAGAGATCTGACTGTATATGTATAAGGTTCGAGCAAAAACTTTTAGATTCAGATGTTTTAGAGTTTGTCTTAGATTTTTTTGTCATATTTGAACTTTACCTTTTTTAAGGAAGGACAAAGAGTTTAACATAATTAATTTTACTTTTTTTAAGAAAAAAATATAAATCTCTAGGCTAACTTCTTCGGAAAAAGGTTTGGACTTTTATAAATTAAAATTTCTTCTGTCTCACACAATAACACATCAGATCAGATTGAACTATAATAACTTCTTTGATATCTTTATCTTTTGTCGTCTAATTTATCGTCGCTAAAGTTTTGTAAGTTTTTGTTATTTCGATTATAAGAAGATGAGCCAGTAGTTACATGCAAAGAAACTTATATAAACAGCTAACTAAAAAAAGGAAATTAAAGAGAAGAAATGTTGAAGGAAAGGGACTTACCTGTATCTACGATCATAAGGAGCAATAACAAATCTTTTAAGCTTAATAGAGTTTTCACCAATCACAGTTCCAAAAGCTGGCAATATGCTGCTGGAAACTGAGGCTATGTTTCGTATTTCACCGCTGGAATGCCGCCGAAACAACAACGGCATCGGTGACCTTGTCTCCGATAACGGCACCGGCGACCTCGTCGTGTCCGAGTACGACATTTTTTTTTTTTTGGCTGAGATTGAAATTAAAGGAAAATTTGAGAGGTTTTTTAATAAATTGGGTGGAGTTTTTCTGGAGACTTAGTTTGTTTTTCTTCTTTTCTGATTTCCAATTTGTATATATACTATGAACATTTAAGGGAAGGGAAGGTAGTGTTAAGCATTACCGTATAGAGTAGTAATTTAAATGGAGATAATTTAGTTTTTTATAATAAGGGGTAGAGACAAGGAGAGAGAAAAGTGTTGACTTATATATGTATAACTAAATAAACCTTATCTTTGATCTATAATTGAAGTACTAAACGGGAAATTAAAAGTTGACAAGTCCCAAAATAGTAGTATCATATAAAAGAATTCGAATAGAAATCTTCATACTTACGCAACACCTTAACTTTATTTAATGAACATTTTGAACATGAAGATCGAAGAGTACTATCTTATATAGCAAAAAACAAGGTATGAAGCATGGGCAGAGCTAGGGGCACGGAATAAGTTCATTTGATGAATTTCTTTTGCCAGAAAACTATACTATATATAATATATACGAGGTTAAAATTATTTCTCTACGTATATATAGTAAACATTGAATTCCCGATCACTAACATCTTGGTGTATTTACTTTTATATATTTTAAATTCCTTTAATAAAAATTTTATTTTACCTCTGGTGAGAAGTGTCACTAGCAAAAGATGACACTTGGTGCATGCATCCAACCTCTTACTTAATCAAGATTAGGGTTGAGTCGTTGACTTCATGTGATCTGGCTTTCTAAAATCAGCACTGACTTATATATAGAATTAGTTGTTTGGAATCATGTGGAATGAAATTAATGCACGCCCTTCAGAATTGTTTAATCGGATGTCACCCAAGGCCATCTTTAAGACCATTTGACCTCACAGTAGTTGCAAACATCTCTATCTGTAACGTAACGTGATGCAAGACCGGTTGTCAACTTTGTCTTTTAAGGACTTTTAAAGCCTTTTTAGCAAAATGGCCTAAGAGGATGTTTGGCTAAGCTTATAAGCTGGTCAAACTGGCTTATAAGCACTTTTTGGCTTATCTACGCGTTTGATAAAATTAAAACTGCTTATAAGTTAAGTGCTTATAAGCCAAAAATAAACCAAAAGCCATAAGTTGGTCTCCCCCAACTTATCAAATTTCAGCTTATAAGCACTTTAAGTTTGACCAAAATATTTACTATTCTATCCCTAAAATACTTCTTTTTAAAACAAAACTCTCCGTTTACCTAGTTCTTTAGCTGCATAGTATTAATTTCAGCACTTTTATCCAAACACGTAACTGCTTATTTTTTAAATCAGCTTCAGCACTTAAAATGTTTTTCAGTACCTAATGCTTATCAGCTATTCTAAATCAGCTAAGCCAAACGGGCTCTAAGTATTATAAGCTAGAGCGTTTTTACTAAGGAAAAAAGGTCAATTTTGCCCTTGAGCATAAACTATTCGAAATGGGATAATTTTGTCATTTGCTTCGCTTTTTGGCACAAAATACCCTCACCGTCAATCAAGTAGCTCAGAATGCCTCGTAGTTAGCCACCCATCTAAAAAAATTACCCTCGCCGTTAACCAAGTAGCTTAAAATTGTCCTCTTCACTAATAGTTGCTCCAATTAGATCGGCAAAAAATTAAAAGGAATAGTGAATTTCGAAGTATGATAGTTAAAATTATTGTGTTTTTTCTTGGTGTTAATGGGAAATGGAAGAGGCACCTTTTGGATTGCACCTCTTCATAGCACCCTTCTTTTGTCTATAAATTTAGAGACTTTGCCTCAATTTATATACATGGAATAAATTCTAAAATTCTCCCATTTTCTTTGCATTATTTTTCCAAAACAAAATATAAGTGTCATGTGTGATTTGCTCCGCTTTATTACGTTCGCTAAAACACTAAGGTTTGAGGTACTGCTATACCAGTGTGGATAATCCGTTCTATCCTGAGAGGAAATAATCTTAAACATAGGGTACTAGGAGGGGATTAAGTTCTTTAAGAACACTATGAATTCAGTGGGTTCGAAATTAATTTTGTCTTCCTATGCATTTTTGTTTCTCTTATACTTTACATAATTTTGTGGTTTCAGACACATATTACTAACAAGCTTAAGGAACCGAATTATTGTTGAGATTTTTTTTTACTGGGTTTGCCTGGTATCTCGTATGGGAAAAGAAGGGGGAAAATGTAGTACAGAAGAAGCGAAATGGATGAATTCTTGGTTCTCAAATTTTCTCACCAGTCCACCAGTATGCCTTTAATGGCCAAAGACAATGTGTTCAAACGATTTGCAAGAAATCTTTGAACAGTCGTTACCAATTACAAATGTTTTCATGGTTTATATATTTGGAACAATGGATTGATTTCGTTCATCCATGGCTGACTTTGGGTTATCATTAAAGTGGATCAAAGTCTCCTACTTATTTGTACTATGCAATAGGAAGGCAACTTAAATGAAATATTGGACCAAATGTTGAATGACTGGTTGGAGATAATCCAGTACCATTTGAATGCAGTTCCAGCGATTTTCATTTAATTCAGGCGTCAGATTGTTGTTGTTCATACGATTTGCATCGTTTCGTAGATCTAAACAAAGGAATTGTAAGAGGAGCATTTCTCACGGTACATGAATCGGGTCTTTGTGGGACCAACTTCATGTCTTCATCAGAAAGTGATAATTATGCCGGGGTTTACTCATAATTTTAATTTTATCCTTTGTGATTCACGAATTCAGTTTCTAAAAATGTTAGGATAGATAATTATTTTATGAGATCTCAAAATATATTCTATTTGCATGCATAAAATATATTAGTTGGCATATAATTTGGTAGCATGCATGAAATTATGTGACATTATTTTCAAGATAGTAAGATATGAATTAGGCTTATATTAATACTTGAAAATTATTTTGAGATCATGAAGATGATATTTTGTATGTATATTATTGTAGATCAATAAAGATATACATATATTGGTTTGATAAGAATAATATATCAAATGGTTGAAATGTTTAGAGGTTATAATGGTTTAGTTGGGAAGCCATTTGAAAAGAAAAATTAAAATATTTGTGATTTCTACCCCTATTTTGGAGACTAAAATCCTTGTAATTTTTTTTCTCTCGTTATGGAGACTAAAATCTTCGTGATATTCTACACCCGCATTGAGATTAAAATCTGCGTGATTTTTTACTCGTTCGTTGATATTAAGTCTTCGTGGCTTTCTACTCATTTGTCGGAAAATAAAGTCTAAATGACTTTCTATTCGTTTTGGAGATAAAAATTGTTAGTGATTTTCAACTCTAATTTATAACACGGTCTGAAGATTAAAAACTTCACTAGTTATTAATTTTGATTGTGTTATATATTACTAGGTTTGAAGATTACAAACTTCACTGTTTATTAGATCTGGTTGTATCAGATATTACTCGGTTTGAAGATTAAAACTTCACCGATTACTAATTTTGGTTGTTCATGACATTAACAATAGTTCTTGTGGTTGGCTCAACAACGTAATAGGAGCGTCGAATATGAATCTCTTTATGAAGAAATATGTTTGGAATGTGAAATTATTCACCAAACGACCGCTCTTTAGTCACCGCAATCTAATGGAATTGCGGAAAGAAAGAATAAAATATCAAAGGAGACGATGAATGCCTAGTTGATAAGTTCTGGTTTACCCAAAACTTGTGTGGGGGGGGGGGGGGGCTATGCTTACAGCTAACCGAATACTCATTCGCGCTCCCCATAGCAAGACACAATCCATTTCGTAAGAAAAATGGAAAGAAAGAAAACCCAACTTGAAATATTTCCGAGTGTGGGAGGGGTGGGTATTTAGGTAAAGTGCAAGTTCTTAAACCCAAAAGGATTAAAATCGGATCGAAAACCGTTGATTCCGTTTTCATAAGATATGTAACAAATAGTAAGGAATATCGTTTTCTGATTCATAAATCAGAAAATCCCGATATTCATATTAATGCGGTAATCGAATTAAATAATGTTGAGTTCTTTGAGGATATTTATCCGTATAAAAAGGAATGTGAGTCATCTAGTGAAATATCAAAGTGAACTCGGGAAGAAGCAAAGGAAAGTACGTTGAATTAGGAAAATCCAAGACGTAGTAAATGTCAACGGATAACTACTTCCTTTGGATCGTATTTTCTGACATTCTTGTTGGAAAATGAGCCTCACATATTTAAAGAAATATTGTCTTCCTCGGAAGCACAATATTGGAAAGAGGCAGTCAACAGTGAGATAGAATCCATATTAAGTAATCATACTTGGGAATTGGTTGATCTTCCCCTAAGAAATAAACCTTTGGGTTCTAAGTGGATTTTCAAAAGGAAAATGAAAGCTGATGGTACTATTGACAAATATAAGGAAAGATTAATTGTCAAATGAATTAGACAATGAGAAGGTCTTGGTTATTTTGATACATACTCGCCGATAACGAGGATTACATCTACTCGGGTGTTAATAGCGTTAGCCGCCGTGTATGGCTTCCATCAGATGGACGTGAAGACAACCTTCTTAAATGGAGATTCGGAGAAAGAAATTTATAAGGAACAACCTGAAGGGTTCGTGGTTCCAGGAAAAGAAAAGAAGGTGTGTCGACTTGTTAAGTCATTTTACAGACTAAAACAAGCACCCAAACAATGACATGCGAGATTTGACCAAACAACATTGTCAAATGGTTTCAACATTAATGAGTGTAAACAAATGTGTTTACGTTAAGAATACTTCAAATTATATAGTCATTATATGATTATATGTGGATGATATGTTGATGAAATATTTAAAATGTAGGGGGCGTTTAGCTTATGTTTGACAAAAGCCAATGTTAGAAATATTGTCTAAATGATATAATTTTTAAACCCCACCAATCCTTAGTGGATATTGATATGATAGTTAGTGAATTCATTACTTGCTCAGTCTTAGTGATGACTAGTGATGATACTACAAATTCGAAAGTTGTTTACGCGCCTTTCCATAAATGATTTGTTCTTTATTCAACATTTATAATGTTAGCTCTTTTATGAAAGGGTGTCACTTGAAAGGCTATGACTTTTTATGAAAAGTGTTCTTGTATGTTTTGTATAAACATGATCGTTCATGAACGAATGTATTAATATGTTGGTCTATAATGAGGCGAACCAACCGATGAACATGACCAAAATCCATTGCAAGTTAGATTTGTTTCATGAATGAAGGTGGTATAATTTGCATATCATATAGACATATGAATAAATAACATACAAATGCTTGAAAATGGCAGAGTGATTGCAAAATGTGTTATATATTAAAAGGTTGTGGTCACAACTAACGTCAATCATTTCAGCTGCTGTTATAATATATTATTGCTACATTGAATGTAGTCAATAATCTGATATGCAATAGAATGTTGAGACGTACTAGTCTACGACATAAGGAAGTTAGCATTGAACTGTCAGGACAATAAAATGAGTTTTGGGATATTTAATGTCATGCCCCAAACCCGAAGAGGCGTGGCCGGCACCGGTTCCATACTCGGCCTGAGCGTACCACTCTGTAACTATAAACTTTAGAGGGGTAACATTCAACTTAGGCCGATGAGGCCATATTCTGAATCGTCAAAAAATAACGCCTCTCTCATCTATGGGGTAAACATATCCAAAAGCTGATATATATAACTGTGCAGGACGATGAAGCCGCCATGAACATCTATTGATATACAAAATATACAAGACTCATCTACAAGCCTCTAGAGATAACTGAATTGTATCATAGTCGGGACAGGGCCTCGACCTACCCATCAAACTTGTATATATAAAATGGACTCCAAGGTCTAGACCTGGTAACTCCGAGGAAGTGGAGCTTACCAACCAAGCTGATGGTTGACTCTGTCTACATAAAGGGTCTGTCCAACTGTTAATCAGGACCTGCAGGCATGAATGCATCGTCTCCGGCAAAAGGAACATCAGTACGAAATAATATACCGAGTATGTAAGGCAACAAAATAACTGAAAGCTGAAACTGAACTGATAATATAATAACTGAAAGTAACTAGGAGTCAAAGATAATCAGAAGATATGCTTACCTGCTGATACTGACTCAACTCTCTCAATATAGTAAGTAAAATAGATGTCCGGCCTTATAAGGCTCGGTATGTGTAACTGATCTACCGTAGTAGGCTCGCTCATATGCGTTTGGCCATACTAGGCTCTGTATCTAGGCCATTTTGGGTTCGCTCATAGGAGTTCGGCCACAGTAGGCTCGGTATATAACTTACCATCTGATTAGAGGTTGCCCAATAGGGGCCTGCCCATTGATTATAGCTCGATGGTGATGAAAATACTGTAATACTGTATGTATATAGACTCTCTGCTCTTTTGAATGAAAGAAGACAAGACAAAACTAAACTAAATATGAAGTCCCAATAAGGGAGAATTCTATAACTTATGAAACTAGGCAATGTACATAAATTCAGGAATATGAACTTCTCTTTATGTCTGGTTATCAAACACATGTAGTTACTGGATCATTCCAAAATGAAGGAAAGGTTTAGCCTTAACATACCTTATCACAATCTTTCCAATCACCAAGTTGAACTCGCCTCTTCGCACCTTAATCTACAACATGTATAATAATACTATCATTAAGTTATGAAAGATACAACTATCGCACAACAAACGACAAGCTTATTTGTATAAAAATGGACAACATCTCCCATATAATCCTTACTTCCTCCAAATTCAAGATAACACCAACAACACAAGAACACAATAATATCAACATATATACATTATTTTTCAACCTTATACACACCACAAAATACTACAAAACAGCCCAATACACCCCAATCTATTCATACACAAAACGACCACCATATTAGTGTCAAACAGTCTGAATATGTTACGACGAACGACCAGACCTCCACCCTGCATTAATTTGGTGTTTCTCCACAACCTTCCTCCTTCAAAACTATAGAAAAAAGTAGTAAAACATGCAATCCAATAGCAACACAAAACAGTCCACAAAATAGTCTGCTACAAGTGAATAACTCGAACTCACAGCTTCCGATCACCGTCCCGTGAGTTCTCACAATTATTAATCGACTTCCCATACATCTCCAGCAGAAAAACTGGATGAAACAGAGCAGTAAACATACCTTATTTTGAATAACTAATCTCCTATCTTGGTTCTTCAAACTCTAGGTTTTACCTCCAACTAGAACTTGAAAATAAGAGAAAATTAATTCAGGTTTGTGAGATATTTTTGGGAGGATGTTTGCAAGGGTTTAGGTCTGGTTATTGTGTTATATAATTGAGTGTTATATTGCAGGAGATAAGCTCTTAAGTGGGCTCTCTGGCCGACCCGAAATAGCCCCTTTTTGGACTCTCATTTAAGAAAGTAGGTGACACACCCACTTGTCACCTAGCAGTCTGCACAGTGTCGTGGAAATACACATATCTCTCTACTTTGATGTCGTATTGACAAAAGGTTTAATGTGTTAGAAAATAGAATCATAGATATTCAATTTGGTAGGTAGATAATCCCCTAATTCCAAGTATATTGGGAGAAAATCGCATCAATATTTGACCTAATTTTCAGCACATTTATGAATGTAACTTGTGATGACATTTGCCAACTTTTGTTCCGCAACTTGCTTGACTTAAAAACATAATATACTACTATCATACGACTAAAATAACTCATAACATAACCTCCTTATCTTGTTAAGCACCCTAGTCTCATCACAAAAGTACACGTTATAACATTTCCTACTTGTCGACATTCGACGAAACTTATTTCCTTCAATTTGTTTAGCTTCTTAGACTTTCAACCCTCTTGGTACTTGTTATACATGATCTTAAAGATTTTTAATCTCCAAGTTAACATGATTAACTTACTTTATGCTCTCAAATATGATCTCATTTTTGAGCTTACATAAATTGACTTACGAATAGTCTTTCGTGCGAAGATATGGGGTGTAACATTTAAAATATATCCATGACTATTCATAGCACTATAATAACTATCATGCGGGTATTGAAGGGTATAGTGATGCAAATTGAATCGCCGGATAAACCTAAACTAAATCCACAAGTGGATATATTTTTACAATCAGTGGAGGAGCAGTGTCTTGGAAATTGTCCAAATAAACGTGCATTGCCGCTCTAAATGAAGGTTGAGTTTATAGCCTTAGACAAGGCCGGCGAAGAAGCTGGATCACTCCGCCCAAAATATTTTGGCACCTATATGCATACATTGCAATGGTCAAGCGGCAATAGAAAAGGCTGAGAGCATTATACATAATGGAAAATCTTGTCATATACGACAAAAACATAAAATTGTTAGGCAACTACTCTCTAGGGGAATTATCATAATTGACTACGTAAAGTCAAGCGATAATCTGTCGGATCCACTTACAAAAGGCCTAACTAGAGAGGTAGTTAAAAGATCATTGAAAGGAATGTGACTATGGCCTAGGACAAGTCATTGTGGCGGTAACTCTACCTAGAAGACTAGATATCCCAAGATCTAGGTTCAAGGAGATCAAACAAAGTCATTTGTGACGGTTCAACATTGTCAAATAAAATTTTGGTTCATTCTCGTGATGAGACAATGTTCAGTTCTAAGGATAAAGCGTTAAAGTTTTTTTAATGGTTTCTAAGTTTGATACAGGGTATATCAAATAGTGTATCTGCGGGATAACACGTTTAGGAATCACCTATACAAGTGTAAAGTGTAAGCCACTTCAGGGAGAATATTGTAAGGCCAGTTCTCTACGCACTTATGAACCGGGTGGTGTTCATGGCTGAAACGAATACAAGAATGAGAACCAAAGACGGTTAAGGGTTGATTGTATGATTTATGATTGTCTAGGTATACACCAAAGTTCTTCAAAGATATCAAATCTACCGATTGACCGAGTATATCCGACATAAGTTTACTACGGAAAGTTCAAAAGGAAACCTACTTATCCAGATGCGATTATTCCTTACTTGCGAATCACACAGTATTTTCATGCATGTTTTTACACATATGTCCATTCCCCATTCATATGGGGGATTTTTGCGTTTTTCTTTGAAGTGTATGAATGGGAAATGGAAGAGACATTTTTTGGATTGCACCTCTCCATATAGAGACTTTGCCTCAATTTATATACATGGAATAAATTCCGAAATTATCCCATTTTCTTTGCATTATTTTTCCAAAGAAAAATATAAGTTTGATTTGTGATTTGCTCCACCTTATTGCGTTCGCTGAAATACTGAGGTTTGACGTACTGCTATACCAATGTGGATAATTTGTTCTATCCTGGGAGAAAATAATACTAAACTTCGGGTACTAGGAGGGGATTATGTTCTTTAAGGATACATTGTGAATTCAGTGGGCTCGGATTTAATTTTGTCTTCCTATGCATTTCTGTTTCTCTTTACTTTACAAAATTTTCTGATTTCGAACACAGATTACCAATAAAAATATCTAACTTTGGTTGTGACTTATGACAATGACTCTTTAATATTTTTAAATCTTACTAAAACCCTCTAACCTTTAATGGTTGAGAACACTATCTCCTCCACTTTTTATGAGACCGATAACCCCCTTGAGTATATTTTCTGGTGATGTTTTAAATATTTAAACAACTGTCCTTTCTTCCCCATCTCATTTAAACATTCAATAAACAAAGCATATGAACCACTATTTGACACAATGATAGATGAGAGTGTACTTCAGAAGACAAACATTTTATATAACATGGGCATGCAACAAAAACAGACTTTTCCTTGCAACGGGTATGAATCAATTTTTCACTAAACCATTTTCTTTAAGCTATAATGCTAGTCTTAATGAAAAATTGATGCACAAGGAAAGCATTTAATTCAGATATTAGTGCTAAAAGGATCATTAAATGGCAAAAGGAAGATCATTTAGGAAAGCCACCAAAACTCATTGTCAAAAGAAACTATCTCACTGTGCCATAGAAGATCGCAAGGAATTAATTCATATTCAAACAATTTAGTGTGTAGAATATAGATTGATCAAGACACACAAATTCGTGATTGACAATGGCATAACACTAGAAAATGCTAAATCTCTCAAAATCCAATTCTAAAAGACTCAAAAACTCAAGAACTACATTCCGACAAAATGATTGATTGCAAAAATCTGAATTTCAACAGCATCTAACATTCCGAACATACAAGAGACAATTCAATCTATTTGAGTGTTTGTGTTCTCATGTGCAAACGCGAGAAAACCCAAAAGACAAACCTAATTCTAACGAGGACGACTCAATTAATTTAGTGGCCTAAACCCAAATTTTAATAAGATGTCTTATACTTTTTATATTAGGATGCATACGTGTATACACGCACATATGCAAAAAAGTTAATGTTGCTATTTTTTTCATACTTGTTGTTTAAGTATAATATTGTTAAATGATATAAAGCCTTTAACTTCACATAGTAATATTATTATTTATATTATTAAGGAATTATTTAAATAAATAATATGTTAGATATGTATTTACAATATATTTCCTTTGATATTGTTGTAAAAAATTGCATTTACTAATATAAAGATTTATGTAGTTTAATTCAAGTTCTAAAATATTTTTACTATTAAAGAGTAGACAACTTTTATTTCTTAATTTATTTTTTACAAAATTTGTGTATTTTTCAATTTTTCTGCAAATTTTAATATTGTCTAAACTAAAATCAAATCATAAAATCCACTTTTAATTTTTTGGGCCTCATAGTTTAAAGTTAAAATTGAATTACCAAAATGTCCATCAAAAGCTAAAAGTCCATTTTACCCTTACTAAATACTATTCTTATATATATATATATATATATATATATATATATATATATATATATATATATATATATATATATATATATATATATATATATATATNATATATATATATATATTGATCATTAAAATCTTTGTATTAACCACCAATGTAAATATTTATAAAGCAGTAGATCACCACGACCTACTTCCATACTGGATAAAAAAATAACTCACTTTATATCTTCCCTACCGCCTAATCTCCATTATACATTTCTCTCTGAAGCTAACTACTCAACATTTACATTTTGTTAAAAGGACACGAGTATAACCCTCAGCTCCAATGTTGCACATGCAGACCACTCTCTTTACAAGGACATCCCATGATGTTGCTTTCTTCTCAAATATTCTTTTATTTCTCTCAATCCATATTGTGTATATATATTCTGCAAATACTAGTTTGACTATCCTGGCCAGTTGAGATTGCCCCTTTGTTTTCTTTACAATCATGTTCTGCCATTCAGACCATGATGTTGTAAAAGATTGTTGTACCTGTAACCATGGCATGAGTCTGAACCATATAATTCTACCATATGCACATTCTGCAATGATGTGATCCCTTATTTCGGGTGCTTGATTGCAAAAGCAGCATGTATCTTCCATTTGTATACCCCAATTCTTCAATCTGTCATTAGTGAGCAGCTTTCCTTGAATTTGTAGCCACATTGTGAAGATTGCTTTTGGTCATGCTTGATTCTGATACATTAAACCTTTCCATGGGACTTTAGGCAACTCTCCTAACAGGTGCAAGTAAACCTGCTTGATTACATTCCTTTGGTTAACTTGGCTATTGCTGATGCCATCCAGATTACCCCTTGCTCCAAATATTTTTCGTACCATCCAAGATGCCTGTTTTGGTGTTTCATGATGGAAAATATTTGATCCTTAATGTAATAGCTATGGATCCATTTGATCCAAAGCTTATCTTTCTTGTTTGCCAATTCCCAACATGTTTTTGTGATTGCTTCCTTATTCCATAATGCCAAGTTGATCAAGTTAATTCCCCCTATTTTTCTAGGTGCAAACATTCTATCCCATGCCACTAAAGCATTTTTAGTGATTATATTCTCCCCCGATTACACGTAGCTTCTGCAATAGGCCTCTATTTCTTTGACAACTTTAGCTGGTATGATGAAGATTTGTGCCCAATAAGCTTGAATACCAAAGATTACATGTTGCACCAATTGGATTTTGCCTGCATATGAAAGCTTCTTTGCTGTCCAAGAGGATATCCTAGCCACTATTATGTCAATGAGTGGCTTCCATTGCATTACAGAGAGTTTCTTTGTGCCAAATGGTATGCCCAGATATCTTAAAGAGAGGGATCCTTGACTATAACCTAGTTTTTGCTTTATGTCATGCTTCACTTCTGAGCTGACTCATCTATAGTAAATAAAGCTTTTGGGTAGGTTAGCTTTAAGACCTGATGCTGCTGAGAAAATGTTGAATCTGTCATGTAGTAATGCTACAGATGTAGCATCTCCTCTTACAAATAGTAAGAGATCATCCGCAAAACTCAAGTGAGTTAAATCTAGCCTTGAATATATGGGATGATAATAGAATGCCTTTTCCTGCTTCAAAATATTTAAATTTCTGCTCAAGTACTCCATTTCTATAGCGAACAGAAAAGGGGACATTGGATCCCCTTGCCTCAGCCCTCTAGCTGCGTCAAATGGTTTAGTTGTTTCTTCATTGATGAGTATAGTATAGTTAACAGTTGTCATACATTCCATAATCCACTTAGTGAATATGTTTGAGAAGCCCAAACCTTCTAGCATTTGCTGTAAATACCTCCAATCCACTGTATCATAAGCCTTTTAGATATCTACCTTGATGAGACAGCTTGGTGAAATGTTTTTCCTTGACTAAGCCTTGACCAACTCATGAGCAAGCAAAACATTATCATCCACCTTTCTACCTAGGATGAACCCTGCTTGTGTATATGAAATTATTGAAGCAATAACTTTCTAAATGTTGTTGGCCAATACCTTGGTAATGAGTTTATATAGTACTCTACAACATGCTATTGGTATGTATTCTTTGATGCTTGAAGGGTTAGGAACTTTAGGAAGTATTGTGATTGTTGTCCGGTTGATTGCTCTGTATAACTTCCCTGTTTGAAAGAATTCCTTAACTGCTTGACAAATTTCTGAGTTTATAAGAGGCCAAGCTGTTTTGAAGAATAAGGCATTATATCCATCCACCTCTGGTGCTTTATCATCTCCAATAGCACACAACCCTTCATATATTTTTTGGTCTGTAACTTCAGCATAGAGACTAATCTGCTGCATATGATTGAGCACTGGTCCAAGTTTCATGACCTGTTTGTTTACTGTAGGTAATTGGGCTGCAACTGATCCCATTAGGTATTTATAAAAGGTAGTGATCTTTTCTTGGATCTGATGATGGTCTGTTAGTCTATCTCCAAAAGTATTGACAAGTTCTTTGATGACTTTTCTTTGTCTTCTTTCCTTCATAATTGCTGAAAAATACTTGGAGTTTGCATCTCCTAGTCTTATCCATTTAGCTCGAGCTTTCTGTTGAAGGATGCTTTCTTCTATTAATGACCATTTTTCCAGATTCTCTAAGAGTTGTTTCTCTTCAGCAACTAGTTCATCTGAGTAGCAGCTAGACATTTGATCTTGTATCCCATGCAGCTTATTTCTAGTTTACTTCAATCTTTCTTTGATATCTCTAAACTCTGTGTTATTTAATTACTTCAGTAATGGCCTTAGAGCCTTCAGCTTGTACCAGACATTCTTCATAGGATCTGAATTATGATGTTCTTTCCATACTTCTTCGACCAATGCCAGGAAGTTTGGATGGTCAGCCCATACATTAAAGAATCTAATTAGTGGAATCTTACCACTTGGTTATGCTCTCCTCATTGTTATTACCATCCGAGCATGATCTAAAATGAATGGAAGTCTGTACTCTACTTCCATATGCCCATATGTTTGCATCCAATCATCATTTCCTATAGCTGTATCAATTTTGCTATTGACTCGATCAACACCTTGTTGCTTGTTTGACCAGGTGTAGAAATCCCCCTTCTAAGGTAACTCATTCAAGTTTAACACATGCATACAGTCTGAAAACTTCATTGTTTGTGATTGGATTACCATAAAGCCTATCTTGTATTGTCAAAACTGAGTGGAAGTCTCCCTAGATGATCCATGGTTTATTTCTTTGTGGTGCTAAGGCTTATAACTGTTGCCACAATGGTTTCCTCTTATCATTGGTGTTGAATCCATAGACTACTGTCATGAAACAGTTCATTGGATTCTTTCTGCCAACTATATTACAATGCATTATTTGAGCAGATTGATCTAGCACTATTATGCCATAAAAGTTAGGATCCCATAACATCCAAATCCTCCCATTAAGTGCATGATCATAATTGTACCTTGTTTGCCATCCTGGTACCACTAGCTAAGCTATATGGTCAGTCTTATCCTTCTTAACTCAAGTTTCTACTAAGCCAACTAACTTTATATTATTCTCTTTTATATAGGTACACAACTCTTTTTATATGTATCTCTTGTTGGTACCCCTTATGTTCTACACCATCCAAGACATCAGGGATGATGAGCTTGACCACTTACAACAGGTGGTTTCAAGTTAGCCATCACAACTAAACTTGTTTGTTGTTGTGGCCCTTGTTTGCCAGGACATAGTATTGCTTTAGCATAGGTCATTGGAACCCCATTGATCTCAAATGCAATTCTCCATTTTTTAATTGTCTTTGTGGGCCTTCATCTGATAGCTGCTTGTCTTCCAGATTCTCAGGTTGCTCAGAAGTACACTCTACTTCCTTTCTTGATTCTTCCACCTATTTTTGACTTTCCTCTGAAGTAGAAGCCACTGTTGCTTCTTTAGTTTTTCATATCTTCTTCGTTGGTGGTGGTCTCATTTTCCTGGGCTGTTGATCTTGTTTAACTCCCTATTTGGGAATTTTTGCACAATCATGCCCAACTTTAAGACACATTTCCCAGAACTTTGGCTTCTAATCATATTCAACAGCCTACTCAAATATAGCACCTGAGTCATCCACAACTGGTACCTTGCTTGGTAAGTGCTTGGTAACATTTACTTCAATAAGGATTCTAGCAAAGGAAATTATTGATTGTTTTGGCAGTGCACTCGTCTGCAAACATTGGAATTCCTATAGTGCTTGCAATTCTGCTCAGTGAGTTGCCACTCCAACAGTTCATATGCAGCTTAGGAAACCTTGCCCATAAAGGTATTTTGGTCAAGAATTTTGAGCCAAAATCAAACTATGGAGACTAGTGTTTCATTATCAAATGTCTATTGTTCACTCTGTATGGATCTGCACACATAATTTCTCTCATATCGGCCATGCTATGAAACCTGACTATGTAATAACCTTCATCATGATAGTATAATTCTGGCATAGTTACAGTTTTCCACATTTGATTAATGTATCGCTTCATATAATTGTATCCAGGTTTTTCACCAATCACGTATACTATTAAGGCACACATCCATTTCAAGTTTTCCTTCATAATTTCTGTTTTTTCAAGCTTAGCTACTAGGTTTCCTTCTACAATTTCAGGAGTTATGTAGCTCAATGTCATACCATTAGTAGCAGATCTGTTACCCGTTAGTACTCCGGCCCAAGTAGACTCCTTAGGCACCTTCAGTAATGGAATATTGACTGCTACAGATAAAAGAGCTTGAGATACAACTTCATGTTCCTTGCTATTCAATATAATGGAACAGTAGTGGCTCGAGCAGATGTGGGTATGACACTACCCCTTAGGTCGACATGCATGGGGATTGGGCTTTGATTTGCCTTTTTCTGTTGTTGACTAGCTGATCCTGAAGCATCTTGTGACGACCCGGCCAATCCTCTCATGAGTTACCGTTCTGTTTCCCCTATTTCTGCTTCTTTATGCTTTGTTTATCCGTGTATTGTGGTATCGGGTTGGTCAGATCGAATCCGGAATGATTTTGGTAAGGTTTGAGACACTTAGTCTCTTTGGAGGGAGTTTAGGTTGGAAACGTCAACCGGATGTTGACTTATGTGTTAGAGGGCTCGGATGTGAGTTCCGATGGTTTGGTTAGCTTCAGGAGGTGATTTGAGACTTAGGAGTGTGATCGGAATGGGTTTTGGACGTTTGGAGTAGATTTAGGCTTGAATTGGCAAAATTAATATTTTGGCGATTTCCGGTTGGTAGGCGAGATTTTGATATAGGGCTCGTAATGGAATTCCGAGAGTTGCAGTAGCTTCGTTATGTCATTTGAGATGTGTGTGAAAAATTTCAGGGTATTCGGACATGGTTTGGTCGGGTTTTTGATCAAAAGCGGAATTCGGAAGATTTTAGAAAGTTTGGCTTGAATCCGATGTGTTTTGAATGATTTGATGTTGTTTGAGGTGTTTTGAAGATTGGAACAAGTTTGAATAAGATATTAGGGCATGTTTGTACTTTTGGTTGAGGTCCCGGGGGCCTCGGGGTGATTTCGGATGGTTGACGGAGAAGTTTGGATTTTGTTGCAGCTGCTGAATTTGCTGCTTCTGGTATTTCCGCACCTGTGGAATTGGGACCGCAGGTGCGGCGCCGCATAAGTGGAGGATTGTTCGTAGAAGCAAAAATGGACTTGAGGAGTAGGAACCGCAGAAGCGGCTAATAGGACTGCATCTGCGGAGTCGCAGATGCAGAAGGGTGATCGCAGATGCGGTTTGTGGCTGGTAAGTGATTTCCGCAGAAGCGGATGAATGACCGCAAATGCGGTACCGCAAAAGCGGAAAAAGGGTCGCAGATACGGAAAATGTCTGGGCTGAAGGTATAAATTGTGTCCTTTGCGAATTTTGAGCTATTTCACCATTATTATCTCGGCTTTGGAGCTTTTTCGACGATTTGAAAGAGGGATTTCAAGGGAACTTCATTAAGGTAAGGAATTTGGACCTAAAACTCATTCCTATGCTATTATTTCACTAATTAGAGCTAGAAATTACGAAAATTAAGGTTGAAATTTGGGGAAGCTAGGGTTTAGTATTAGAGACCTATGATTGAGGATTTGATAGACCATTTGAGGTCGGATTACTGAACTTTTGATATGTATGAACTCGTGGGGAGATAAGGAATCTATTGGTGTAAAAGTTATTGAATTCTAAGGCGTGGGCCCGAGGGTCGGGTTTTGGTAATTTCGGGATTTGTGTCAATCATTGATTGTTTTCGCTTGGGCTTCGTTCCCTTAGCATATTTTGACGTCCTCGTTCTGATTTTGGATAGATTCAACGCGAGTGGAGGCCGATTCGAGGGGCAAAGGCGTCGCGAGCTAGAGATTTGGCCGGTTCGAGGTGAATAATGATTGTAAATGATGTTCTGAGGGTTTGAAACCCCGGATTGCACATCGTAGTGCTATATTGAGGTGAGGCGCACGCTTGATGACGAGTGTGGGGTCGTTCACTATTGGGGATTGTGACTTGGTCCGTCCCGATTGATGATTTTACCGCGTATTTGACTGAAATCTATTTGCTATCATCATTATTTGGGTTGAATGCCATATTTGGGATTCGTGCCAACTATTTGAACCCTTCAGGGATTTTTATTGATATTTCCTCACTGTTTTGACTTTATACTTGAACTCAGTCATGTTATTTTCCACTGTTTTTCATACTCAACCATGTTTACTCAGTTTTAATACTTAAATGATATTATAAATGATGTTTGGGCTGAGAAACACTATTTTACTATTGCCCGAGGGGCTTGTGAGGATTTTTGACTGAGTAAGGCCGAGGGCTTATGTTGTGAGGAAACACTGATATTGATTTGAGGTCGAGGGCCTGAGATATGTATTCCATGAGGTGGCTTGATTGATATGAGGCCGAGAGCCTAGTGATGACGCCATGAGATGGTTTGATATTGCGCTTGGGCCGTAAGGGGCCCCTCCAGGAGTCTGCACACCCCCAGTGAGCGCGGGTACCCATTGTGATGTAAGATTGAGCCCGAGGGGCTGGTATTGTTCTGAGATATTGCCTAAGGGGCGGATTTGTTGATACTGTGCCCGAGGGGCAAACTTCTATATGTTTATTTTTCCTTAATTGCCTGTCAATTACCTGCTTACTTGTTGAAAAAAGATTTTACTTATCTTTTCACTGGTTTATTATTTTAAATGGTTTTACTGATTCATTACAAAATGCTTTGTGCATTTCGTGTTTTCTTGCTTTAGTCGTTATTTACAGTTGTTACTCACTGAGTTAGAGTAGTCACTTTACTCCATGCACCCTGTGTGCAAATTCAGGCGTATCTGGTCCCGCTCCCGAGTGCTGATCATTTCCAGCTTCAGGCGGATCCGAGGAGTCTTTAGGTAGCTGTTGGCGTTCGCAACCCGGAGCTCCTCCCTGTCTTATTTCTTTATGTCTTTAGTTTTGTACTGAACGTTGTAGTTGCTTTGGAGTATTCCGTGTTATTTGATGCTCGTGACTTATGACACCCTAGTACCGGGCTGTGTATGGGCTATATTCCGCATATCATTTTGTCGTGGTTGTGGTAGAGGCAGAGCAACGAGGGAAGCACCTGTAGATCCACCAGCTGCCCTATTTCAGGACCAGGTCCCAGCTATGGATGCTCCAGCAGCACCAGCTCAGGCACCAGCTGTGCCTATTGTGATTCCGGGTCTTCAGGAGGCCTTGGCTCAGACCTTATCAGTTTTCACTAGCCTAGCCTAGGCGGTTTCAGCCACTACAGCCGCAACTACTTCTCAGGCTAGGGGAGGCAGTCAGACTCCCGCCGCTCTTACACCTGAGCAAGTCGTGCAGGGACTTCAGACACCGGGGGCACATCCAGCCAAGCCGGTTGCAGCTGCTTAGGACTTTGTAGTTCCTGCCATGCCAGAGGACGAGCAGCATTGGTTGGAGAGGTTTGGTAGACTTCAGCCTCCAACCTTCAATGGTGCAGAGGGCGAGGATGCCCAGGGCTTTTCGGACAAGTGCCAGAGGATGCTTCGTACAGCAGGTATTCTGGAGACCAGCGGGGTCGCTTTCATGACTTATCAGTTTTCAGAAGATGCTTTCACTTGGTGGGAGGATTTTGAGAGGAATAGGACTGTTGGTTCAGCAACCCTTACCTTGCAGCAGTTCTCTGTTCTCTTTCTGGAGAAGTATGTGCCGCAGTCTCGTAGAGAGGAGCTGCGTAGGCAGTTTAAGTAGTCGCGTCAGGGGGAGATGACCGTGTCGCAGTGTGAGTTGAGGTTCTCCGAGTTGGCTCGTCATGCCATCTGGTTGGTTCCGACAGATAGAGAGAGGATCAGGAGGTTTGTTGATGGTCTTACTTATCAGCTCCGTATTCTCATGACCTAGGAGAGGGTGACTGGTGCTACTTTCTAGGAGGTTGTGGATATTGCCCGTGAGATTGAGTCTGTTTGTCGTCAGGATCGAGAGGAGAGGGAAGCCAAGAGGCCTCGAGGATCTGGCAGTTACAGTGGTGCTCCTTTGAGGGGTCAGTTTCAGTACGGCAGAGGCCGTCCATTTAGGCCTGCTTAGCCAGCACGCCTAGGTTATCGTGGGGCGTCATCGGGTCATGGTTCTCGCAGTTCACATCAAGGCCAGTCATCACTTAGTGCCCTTCCAGCTCAGAGTTCATCCTATGCTCCATCCGTTCAGGGGTCTTCTATGCCGAGTGCATCTGCTAGTCTCTCCGGTGCGAGGTGTTCCCTTCAGTCACCTTCTCCAGCACCTGGGAGTTGTTGTGAGTGTGGAGAGACGGGTCACATATGGAGGCAATGTCCTCGTCGTTTTGCTAGTTCATCCCAGCAGAGGGGTCAGTCATCGGCTTCAGCGCCAGTTGCTTCACTACTACCCGCCCAGCTAGCTAGGGGTGGAGGTCAGTCAGCTAGGGGTCACCCCAGAGGGGGAGGTTGACCAGAGGGCGGTTAGGCCCGTTTCTATGCTCTTCCAGGCAGACCCGATGCTATTGCTTCAGATGCTGTTATTACAGGTATTGTTTCAGTCTGCCACAGAGATGCCTCTGTGTTATTTGATCCCAGTTCCACCTTTCTTATGTGTCATCAAACTTTGCTTGTTATTTTGGTACGCCCCGTGAGTTTCTTGCTTTACCTGTTCATGTATCTACCCCGGTGGGCGATACTGTTATTGTAGACCGTGTGTACCGGTCGTGTGTGGTAACTATTGGGGGTCTGGAGACCCGAGTGGATCTATTATTATTGAGCATGGTGGATTTCGATGTCATTTTGGGCATGGATTGGTTATCTCCGTGTCGTGCTATTCTGGATTGTCATGATAAGACAGTCACATTGGCTATACCGGGTGTTCCACGGATCGAGTGGCGAGGCGTGACTGATTATGTTCCTAGTAGAGTGATCTCTTTCTGAAGGCCTAGCGTATGGTTGGGAAGGGTTGTCTTTCGTATCTAGCATTTGTGAGGGATGTCGGAGCTAAGACTCCCAGTGTTGATTCTGTTCCAGTTGTGAGGGATTTTCCTTATGTATTTCCTACAGACCTGCCGGGCATGCCACCGGACAGGGATATTGATTTTGGTATTGACCTGGTGCTGGGCACTCAGCCAATTTCTATTCCGCCGTATCGTATGGCACCAGCGGAGTTGAAGGAGTTAAAAAGTAGCTTCAGGAACTGCTTGATAAAGGGTTCATTCGGCCTAGTGTGTCGCCTTGGGGTGCGCCGGTTCTGTTTGTGAAGAAGAAGGATGGCACTATGAGAATGTGCGTTGATTATAGGCAATTGAACAAGGTAACAATTAATAACAAGTATCCATTGCCTCGCATTGATGATTTATTCGACCAGCTTCAGGGAGCGAGAGTGTTCTCCAAGATTGATCTCCGTTCAGGTTATCACCAGTTGAAGATCAGGGATTCAGATATTCTCAAGACGGCCTTCAGGACTAGATATGGTCATTATGAGTTCCTGGTTATGTCTTTTGGGCTGACCAATGCCCCAGTAGCATTTATGCATTTGATGAACATCGTGTTCCGGCCTTATCTTGACTCATTTGTCATAGTCTTCATTGATGATATTCTGGTATATTTGTGTAGTCAGGAGGAGCACGCGGAGCATTTGAGGGTTGTGTTGCAGAGATTGAGGGAGGAGAATCTTTATGCAAAGTTCTCCAAGTGTGAGTTTTGGCTCGGTTCAGTGGCATTCTTGGGACATGTGGTGTCCAGTGAGGCTATTCAGGTTGATCCGAAGAAGATAGAGGCGGTTCAGAGTTAGCCCAGACCGTCCTCAGCTATAGAGATTCGCAGCTTTCTTGGTTTGGCGGGCTATTATTGCCGGTTTATTCAAGGATTCTCATCTATCGCATCACCGTTGACCAAGTTGACTCAGAAGGGTGCTTCATTTGTATGGTCGGACGAGTGTGAGGAGAGCTTTCAAAAGCTCAAGACAGCCTTGACCACAGCTCCAGTGTTGGTTTTGCCATCAGCTTCAGGTTCATATACCGTGTATTGTGATGCTTCGAGAGTAGGGATTGGTTGTATGTTAATGCAGGAGGGTAGAGTTATTGCTTATGTTTCTCGTCATTTGAAGCCCCATGAGAAGAACTACCCCGTTCATGATTTGGAGTTGGTTGTCATAGTTCACGTGTTGAAGATTTGGAGGCATTACTTGTATGGCGTATCTTGTGAGGTGTTCACTGATCATCGCAGTCTTCGGCATTTGTTCAAGCAAAAGGATCTTAATTTGAGGCAGCGGGGATGGTTGGAGTTGCTTCAGGATTATGATATCACTATATTGTACCATTCGGAAAAGGCCAATGTGGTGGCCGATGCTTTGAGCTGAAAGGTAGTGAGTATGGGGAGTTTGGCATACATTCCAGTTGGGGAGAGACCTCTTGCAGTTGATGTTCAGGCCTTGGCCAATCGGTTCGTGAGGTTGGATATTTCGGAGCCCAGTCGGGTATTGGCTTGTGTGGTTTCTCGGTCTTTTTTATATGATCGCATCAGAGAGCGCCAGTATGATGATCTGCATTTGCTTATCCTTAGGGATAGAGTTCAGCATGATGATGCCAGAGATGTGACCATTAGTGATGATGGGGTGTTAAGGATGCAGGGCCGGATTTGTGTGCCCAATGTGGATGGGCTTTGAGAGTTGATTCTGGAGGAGGCCCATAGCTCGCGGTATTCCATTCATCCGGGTGCTGCAAAGATGTATCAAGATTTGAGGCAGCACTATTAGTGGAGAAGAATGAAGAAAGACATTGTGGGATTTGTAGCTCGGTGTCTCAATTGTCAACAGGTGATATATGAGCATCAGAGACCGGGTGGCTTGCTTCAGCGGATGGATATTCCAGAGTGGAAGTGAGAGAGGATCACTATGGACTTTGTTGTTGGACTTCCACGGACCTTGAAGAAGTTCGATGCTATTTGGGTGATTGTGGACCAGCTGACCAAGTCCGTGCACTTTATTCCTGTACGTACTACCTATTCTTCAGAGCGGTTGGCAGAGATCTATATCCGGGAGATTGTTCGTCTGCATGGTGTCCCATTTTCCATCATTTCAGATAGGGGCACTCAGTTTACATCGCAGGTTTGGAGGTCTGTGCAGCGAGAGTTGGGTACTCAGGTTGAGTTGAGCATAACTTTTCACCCTCAGACGGACGGGTAGTCTGAGCGCACTATTCAGATATTGGATGACATGTTGCGTGCTTGTGTCATTGATTTTGGAGGGTCATGGGATCAGTTTCTACCGCTTGCAGTGTTTGCTTATAACAACAGCTACCGGTCGAGTATTCAGATGGCTCCATATGAGGCTTTGTATGGGAGGCGGTGTAGATCTCCAGTTGGTTGGTTCGAGCCCGGTGAGGCTAGGCTATTGGGGACAGATTTGGTGCAGGATGCTTTGGAGAAGGTGAAGGTGATTCAGGAGAGGCTCTGTACAGCGCAGTCGAGGCAAAAAAGTTATGCTGACAGGAAGGTTGGAGATGTGTCCTACATGGTTGGTGAGAAGATTTTGTTGAAGGTTTCGCCCATGAAGGGTGTTATGATATTTGGGAAGAAAGGGAAGTTGGGTCCGCGGTTAATTGGGCCTTTTGAGGTACTTCGGAGGATTGGGGAGGTGGCTTATGAGCTTGCTTTTCCACCCATCTTGTCGAGTGTGAATCCGGTATTCCATGTTTTTATAATCCGAAAGTATATTGGGGGTCCGTCTCATATTTTGGATTTCAGCACGGTTCAGTTGGATGATGATTTGACCTATGATATGGAGCCTATAGCTATTTTGGGTCGTCAGGTTCGGAAGTTGAGGTCAAAGGATATAGCTTCAGTGAAGGTGCAGTGGAGAGGTCGGCCCGTGGAGGAGGCTACCTAGGAGACCGAGCGAGAGATGCTGGGCAGATATCCTCACCTGTTTGAGGCTTCAGGTATGTTTCTTGACTCGTTCGAGGACGAACGTTTGTTTAAGTTGGGGAGGATGTGATGACCCGTCCAGTCGTCTCATGAGTTACCGCTCTGTTTCCCCCATTTCTGCTTCTTTATGGTTTTTTTATCCGTGTATTGTGGTATCGGGTTGGTCGGATCGAATCCGGAATGATTTTGGTAAGGTTTGAGACACTTAGTCTCTTTCAAGGGAGTTTGGTTGGAAAAGTCAACTGGATGTTGACTTATGTGTTAGAGGGCTCGTATGTGAGTTCCGATGGTTCGGTTAGCTTCGGGGGGTGATTTGAGACTTAGGAGTGTGATCGGAATGAATTTTGGAGGTTCGGAGTAGATTTAGGCTTGAATTGGCAAAATTGATATTTTCGCGATTTTCGGTTGGTAGGCGAGATTTTGATATAGGGGTCAGAATGGAATTCCGAGAGTTGTAGTAGCTTCGTTATGTCATTTGGGGTGTGTGTGCAAAATTTCAGGGTATTCGGACGTGGCTTGGTTGGGTTTTTGATCAAAAGCGGAATTCGGAAGATTTTAAAAAGTTTGGCTTGAATCCGATGTACTTTGAATGATTTGATGTTGTTTAAGGTGTTTTGAAGATCCGAACAAGTTTGAATAAGATATTAGGGTATGTTTGTGCTTTTGGTTGAGGTCCCGGAGGCCTCGGGGTGATTTCGGATGGTTGACGGAGAAGTTTGGATTTTGTTGCAGCTGCTGAATTTGCTGCTTCTAGTATTTCCGCACCTGCGGAACTGGGAACGCAGGTGCGGCGCCGCATAAGCGGAGGATTGGTCGCAGAAGAGAAAAGGAACTTGAGGAGCAGGAACCATAGAAGCGGCTAATAGGACTGCATCTGCGGAGTCGCAGATGCGGAAGGGTGATCGCAGATGCGGTTTGTGGCTAGTAAGTGATGTCCGCAGAAGCGGATGAATGACTGCAAATGCGATACCGCAAATGCGGTACCGCAAAAGCAGAAAAAGGGCCGCAGATGCGGAAAATTTCTGGGCAGAAGGTATAAATTGTGTCCTTCGCGAATTTTGAGCTATTTCACCATTTTTTATCTAGGCTTTGGAGCTTTTTGGACGATTTGAAAGAGGGATTTCAAGGGAACTTCATTGAGGTAAGGAATTTGGACCTAAAACTCATTCCTATGCTATTATTTCACGGATTAGAGCTAGAAATTATGGAAATTAAGGGTGAAATTTGGGGAAGCTAGGGTTTAGTATTGGAGACCTATGATTGAGGATTTGATGGACCATTTGACGTCGGATTTCTGAATTTTTTATATGTATGAACTCGCGGGGAGATAAAGAATCTATTGGTATAAAAATTATTGAATTCCGAGGCATGGGCCCGGGGGTCGGGTTTTGGTAATTTCGGAATTTGTGTCAATTATTGATTGTTTTCGCTTGGGCTTCGTTCCCTTAGCATATTTTGATGCCGTCGTTCTGATTTTGGATAGATTCGACGCGAGTGGAGGACGATTCGAGGGGTAAAAGCATCGCGAGCTAGAGATTTAATCGGTTCGAGGTGAGTAATGATTGTAAATGATGTTTTGAGGGTTTGAAAGATTGCACATCGTAATGCTATATTGAGGTGAGGCACGCGCTTGATGACGAGCGTGGGGTCGTGCACTATTAGGGATTATGACTTGGTCCGTCCCGATTGATGATTTTACCGCGTATTTGACTGAAATCTATTTGCTATCATCATTATTTGGGCTAAATGCCATTTGTTGGCTTCGTGCCAACTATTTGAACCCTTCGGGGATTTTTATTGATATTTCCTCACTGTTTTCACTTTATACTTGAACTCAGTCATGTTATTTTCCACTGTTTTTCATACTCAGCCATGCTTACTCAGTTTTAATACTTAAATGATATTTTAAATGATGTTTGGGTTGATAAATACTGTTTTACTATTGCCCGAGTGGCTTGTGAGAATTTTTGGCTGTGTAAGGCCGAGGGCCTATGTTGTGAGGAAACACTGATATTGATTTGAGGCCGAGGGCCTGAGATATGTACGCCACGAGGTGGCTTGATTGATATGAGGCCGAGAGCCCAGTGATGACGCCATGAGATGGTTTGATATTGCGCTTGGGCCGTAAGGGGCCCCTCCAGGAGTCTGCACACCCCCAGTGAGCGCGGGTACCCATTGTGATGTAAGATTGAGCCCGAGGGGTTGGTATTGTTCTGAGATGTTGCCTAAGGGGCGGATTTGTTGATACTGTGCCCGAGGGGCAAACTTCTATGTGTTTATTTTTCCTTAATTGCCCGCAATTACCTGCTTACTTGTTGAAAAAATATTTTACTTATCTTTTCACTGGTTTGTTTTAAATGGTTTTACTGCTTCATTACAGAATGTTTTGTGCATTTCGTGTTTTCTTGCTTTTAGTCGTTATTTACAGTTGTTACTCACTGAGTTGGAGTACTCACTTTACTCCCTGCACCCTGTGTGCAGATTCAGGCATATCTGGTCCCGCTCCCGAGTGCTGATCATTTCCAACTTCAGGCGGATCCGAGGAGTCTTTAGGTAGTTGTTGGCGTTCGCAGCCCGGAGCTCCTCTCTATCTTATTTCTTCATGTCTTTACTTTTGTACTGAACTCTGTAGTTGCTTTGGAGTATTCCGTGTTGTTAGATGCTCGTGACGTGTGACACCCCGGTACCGGGCTGTGTATGGGCTGTATTCCGCATATCATTCTATCTTTTGCTTAGATTTTGGTTTACTTAATCATGCTTAGTCTGTTTATTACTGCTTAACTGTTTAAAAGATGAATTGGGTTTAATCGGCTGGCCTTGTCTTCACGAGTGGCGCCATCACGACCGGGTCTGGGTTTAGGGTCGTGACACATCTCCATGAGGGATTTGTGCGAGATTAACAGATCTAGCTTGCATCTTTGATAATATTTATGTGGTTTAAAAAAAGATCGTACTCATTGGCGAAGCTACATTGTCCTAAGAGCGGTCAATTGATCAACTTTCATCGAAGAATTACAATATATATATATATATATATATATATATATATATATATATATATATATATATAGGTAAAATGTTAGGTTTTTGAGGTATATAACATATATTGAATACTCTTTGTTGGAGAATCTTTTTCACATCTTTCATTTTGAACACCTTTGGAGAAATTCCTGGCTTCACCACTACTCATTGCAATGGGTTATATGCGCGTGAGTTTAATTTTATGCACAAGGATATATGGAAACTGATTAATCTAATCTCATTCTAAAATTTGTTCTACACTTGTGAAGAAAACCGTTAATGTTTGTCAAGATCCAGGGTATTCTTGAGTCAAAAGTTGAGGAGGTTTTAGGACTAAAGAATCCTCAAGGTTCGCAGTGCATCATGTGGAGAATCGAAAGCTTCAAACTGTTTAGGTAATCTCAATCAAAAACATGTTATACACTTGTGAAGAGAACTATTAATGTTTGTCAAGATTTAGGGGTTCACGAGTTTAGTAATTAAGAATGTTTTTAAGATTAAACAATCCTAGTGATTCGTGTTTTACCACTACATCATGTAAATAATCAAAAGCTTCCATATGTTAATGTCATGTCCGTTACTGACTGAATTGCAAAGGCATATAAAATCTGAAGCATGAAATTTTCAATAGAAAGTATCTGCCTTGAATCACAAAGTATCTGATTGGCGTACTAATCTAACATCTTTTAAGTCTGAAAGTACAATTACAATTACTCAAGCTGAAAGCTTGCATACATTATTAAAGGATAAAAAAATAGAAATATACAAAGAGCAGAAATCATAGTATTATTGTTCGTTACGCGAGCACATGTTAGTATAATTTCGCTCTATGATTCACAATTATAATTCATAAGTCATGCCGACCCTTAGCAGCCTACTCTGAGGAATTGCCATAACTTTCTCCCCTTGCCTGAAGTTCTTGCGCAAGAAATTATAAGCATTGTTGATAAAAAATTTCTTCACGAATGACGAATCTTGTTTAGCCACCACTTCTGCTTCTCCCAAGAGATAGAACACCCCTTGCTCCTTAGCTTTTGTCACAAACTGCATCTCTTCTTCTTCCGAAATCGGGGACACCATTTGTATTTGAGTTGAATCTACTTGTTGCTGCAGATCGTCCTCCATGTGGATCCTGGATGAGTTTTCCGATTGTATTTGGTCAGATATTACTGGTTCAACTTCTCTATCTGCACCTTGATGATCATGCGCTCCACGAATATAATGTTCATGTTGGATGAATTTGTTCAGTTCTTCCACCAATTGGTTTTCAAAGTCCTCTGTATTCCCAAGTTGATCTTTGTACCCTAACCTAACAACACATCGAAACACCTTGTATTCTCTAGGCTCAACTTGTCGAAACAAAAAACGTTCCTGAACTGCTACTTTACTGATAGGGATGGATTTTATTGACACCAGAACTATGATAGAGTGGACGGAAGGAATATTGGAGACGAAGTGAGGAAATATAGGGGGAATCCCCTGTACTAGTTCAGAGTAGAGTAATCCTATCCCAGGTACTCTTTTGATGTCTGGACTCTTGGCCAAGTCCCTAACGTAGTCGCTGGACACCTTGTTATTGAGCTCGAATTGGTATCGAAGTTTTTGAACATAGTGCCAAGTTCCCATCATGAGCACGAGCACGACTGAAAAGGCCAAGGGCAGATAACCACCTTGCACGAATTTTGTCAGCTGAGCGGATAGGTATGTAGATTCAATGGAAAGGTACACCACGTAGAATAGTGTAATCCACCAAATGCTGATTTTCCATATGACAAGCATTATTAATGTCACCATATGTGTAGTTATGATCTCAGCAATAACCACAGCTATACCATAAGCATGTCCCAATTTTTCTGTGGTTTTGAAGCTGAGAGTAACTAGAACACAAGCAACCATGAGGAAGTAATTGAGTTCAGGGATATAAACCTGACCCTCATATTTGGCAGATGTGTGCATTACCTTCACCCTCGGGAAACAACCTAGACTTTGGGCCTGAGCAACAATAGAAAAGGCTCCAGATATCATTGCTTGACTTGCAATAATGGCCGCAGCAACAGCTACGACAAACGTTGGCCAGTATAGTGGATCTGTAAGAAGCAGCATCATCAAATCAATTATATATGGTGTTTGATTTATATCAGTACTATATTCAATGGCATTATCCATTACTTCAAAACATATGTTGGGAACTTGCCTGGAACGGAGTCATAAAAAGTATTCTCAACATTTTCAGGGAATTTTGAGAGGTAAGCAGCTTGTCCACTATAAGCAGAGAGCAAAGCTGGAAATACGAGGCAACTGAAGCTTATCTGCCATACATATAATGCACATGGCGAGTTCACTTTGATTGCTCATAAAAAATATAAGAGATGGAACAAAAATGAAGACTTGACTTACTTGAACAGACCGCACACTGAAGTGACCCAAATCAGCAAACATAGCTTCGGATCCTGAATGGTTTCATAAAACAATCTTTCATAACAACACAGATGAGAAGTGGTGAAAGTAAGGAGATGATAGAGAGTACTGACAAAAGAGTGATAATCTATCAAGTTTAACTTTTATGAACTGAGTGAATAAATAATATACACAATCAGGTTGTTAAAAAAGTGACTATGGGTTCTGTTTATAATAAATGTAGACATGTAATACGAAAGTATGATAAGTAACATGCTATAATCAATTAAACTATACATTGATAAAGCGGGGAAGGCAAGAAGGAAGGAATTGAGCTTGAGGGATTTCACAAATTGATGCCGAGACTAGATTCAGAACTAGACATAGGTAAAGCTAGGTATTTCGTGCCCCTTGTATAGGGTTACAATGTTGCGCACCCCCAAAACTACAAGCTTTCTTTGAAGCTCCTACAACATTGGATATGTGAAAAATCCCTCTACAAATCTTTCTATTATATAAAAGAGAAGCTCTTTGTGCTTTCTTCGCATGCTTGAGTGCATCCCCTTTCTAAGGTTGGCAAATTTCCTTTAGTACGTTCCTTATGACTACAATATAAATAACAGGCAGGGCCGTCTTAACAAGATTGGGGGTCTAAAATCAAATTTCAGAGGGAGACCGTAAGTAAGAATATCAACGACAAATTTTCAACGAAAAAGTATAAAATAAAGGTAGAATAATAAATTCGGCTCAAGAATTTGATAAGTTGATATACAACAACATATCGAGTGAAAACCCACAAAGTGGGATCTAGGGAGGTAGAGTGTACGCAGACCTTACCTCTACCTTGGTAGGTAGAGAGATTGTTTCTGAAAGACCCTCAGCTCAAGAGAAAGCATGGAAAAAAAGGTCACTTAAGGACAATCAATTCAATGCAGTATGAAAATGAAAGTAACGAAAGCGAATAAGCCATGATACAACAGTCTAAAAAGGAGCAGTGGCTATCACAGATAAATAAGATAATCGAAGTACAAGAAACAATAGATAATAACAGAAATCAAAGGGTAAGAAACTATAGAGCAAGATAAGTTGATATAATGATATCGAAAAGTATTGCATTGCTTCAATATAATGATTGCTTGTTGTAATGCTTGATATTTTGAAGAGACAACTTGTAAGCCGCTGTAAGTTGCCGATTGAGAGACTTTTCAATATTGAGAATAAGAATTGTAAAAGAGAGAATGAAAAAAGTAAGTATATAAATAATAATGAGGGCTCGTATTAGTTGTTAGGATATAAATGAGTCAAAGAAATAACTACTCTACCCATGGAAGAAAATAATTCATTAAAAATTATTCCATTCTCTCATATTACAACGATCCTCATATTAAAGTTATTGTACTTTCGCTCCAAAAATTCTTTTTAAATTTAAATGTATACACATTTTTTTAATAATATATGTACAATACATATTTAAGGAAAAAACAGGGTTTGCTTTACTGGCCTTATAGTCGAGCCACCCATGATAACAGGGCTCTAACAATCAAGAAAACAGATGCGTCTCAATAGAATTCTAACCTGTAATACAGAGAAAAACACCACCAAGAGAGATCCATCCTTTTCTACCATTTCTTTTGAAGTAGTCAACAATGTATTTGGGATTAAAGGAACGTAAGACGCTCACATCATACTTGAACAAGTTGTATAGACCGATACCACTTATGAATAGAAACCAAACGCAAATGGCTGGAGCAAATGAATATCCCACTTTGTCTGTACCAAAACGTTGAACACAGAAGAGAGCTACCAGAATTGCAATGGAAATACCCACAACCGCATCTACACGTATATCATTAAAAAAGATATATTAAGAGAAAATGAATTCATTAGCATCCTTTTAATTTCTGTACGACTATATATAATCACCTTCCCCTAAAGGCTTTATTCCACTTACGGCTGAGAGAACTGCATGCAAAAAACCACCATATTAGACAAGAATCGAACTTATATAAATTGACAGTGTAAATAAATTTTATACTTGCAATGTATGTAACATAGAGTTTAGCTTATATACCTAGACGGTGTGAAGAAATTCTTACACTATATGGTCATCCAAATCACATATACAAGTAACCTCCATAAAAAAGTGAAATTTGAAATCTTGAAAATAAGGCACTTTATATGTGATTGATAGTGTAAAAGTTTTTTGCGTTATCAATGTCCCTTAGTTAAACACTTTAAAATATCGTAGTGCTTATTTTTCAGATGACTAGTTCAGCGTATTATAGACAGTTGCTTATAGGTACGTAACTCTTTTAGATATTTACTGTCAGTGTACAGAACTTAAACTGATTCAACAAAACTGCCCATACAATAGTTTGAAATGATAATCTAGCTAGGAGTAAAATGGAGAGTATAAATTTGAAATTTAGAGACCTGAGATGCAAGGAGTGAGAACTCCATCTCCAATAACCATAGAAGTGCCGAGGATGGCGGCGAAGACGAGCAAAAATTTTGCAAATTTACTCTTCTCCAACTTATGTCTGATCTTCTGAGCCCGTCTAAATTGATTGGATGGTATGTCCAGATTGTAATGGGAAAGTTCTCTGTCCTCTGGCTCCTGGTTTGGGATAAGACTCACTTTTGCATATCGACACATTAAGGAATACAACGCAAATGCTCCCCCTGCGTATCGACACATTAGAATTTGTAGGGTTAAACGTATCATAACATTGTTATAATTATAGAGCTTTTCATTAAGAGTAAACAAATATTTTAAAGTTAAGAAAAAAAATTGAAGAAAAATGTCGCTCTTTACGAAACAAAGTAAAATTTAAAAAAAAAAAGACAAATTAAATTTTTTATAAATGTATCATGCAAAATGAAACGGGTGAAGTTAGGGGTATTTATGATTCTGCTTGGATCGATTCTTACCTTAAAAAAAACCGAACCAACGATGTCAATTTTTAATATAGAAGAACCAAATTAAACCAACTAAATCGTTTTTTCATTAATTCATTTTTTTCGACTTCTTTTTTTTTTTTTTTTGGTTTTTTCGGTTTTTGTAAAATTTTTAGTAAGATTGATTGATTTGTTGAATAATGGTGCAGCCTTTTGGGAAGAGTTTGCTTAAGAGGTCAAGACGTTCCCAACATATTAGGAGCTTCTTGACTTAGACAAGATGGTCGCCAAGATTAGAAGAAACAATTTATTAAATAGATACTCTGTTGCAGTGGCGAATCTAGAAAATTTTTCAAGGGTGTTCAAATTTGAACAAGGAAAAAAATTCTCAACAAGTAGGTGCACCGAAAAATTTAAATCAAATAACGTGATATCGAGCTAAATTATAAAAATACAGGTAATAATACAAACAATTGGATAAATGCAAACTAATATAAAGAAGCGTCGAAAAGAGACTCTACTTATTTTGGTAGATTGATTTTGAGAAGCCAAAGTTATTTTTGGTACTTTGTTGTAAAATTTCAACAAGTTCATTGCAACTTCAATTCCAATGTATAAAGTACCAATCAAATACACCTCAATTCCATTCTAGCAGTGCATCTATATGAATATTTTGCAGCCATTAAACTCTATTTAAAATTAGGCTCATCTCATTCCAATACTAAATTTTTTGCTTTTTATGGCAAATTAGAATTCTCTGAAGTCTCACACTTATATCTACATGAACAAACAAGTCTTTTCTCAATGAACCAGTTCATGCACTTATACTAAATGGAAGCTGCTTAAAACAACTTCGAACCCGTGTTAAACTTGGATTCAACAAATTTACTAATTTATTTTTCCAGATGATAGGATTAGCATAGTATTCTAAAACTGTTGCACAACAATCCCGTGGACAGAAAGTGCCCCCACCCCTATACCAAACAAAAAAGAGATTTCAATCTATGTATCAATCAAGTACACCTAAACTAGCCGGGCGCTACATGAATATTCTATATCCATTAGTTTCTATTTAGGCTCAAATCTCTTGAGTAAACGCTTTTTAACCACAGTACCAAACCAAAATCAGAAAGAGAAAAACTAAAACTGTTGTGAATACTGAAAACTAAAACTTTGAAGCAAAATTAAAACTTTGAAACAAAAACAGAAAAGAAAAGACAATTAGACAAGAGTTTCTAAGTTCTAACCACAAAAATAGAGTAATGGAGCTGTTGTGAATACTGAATAGCGCCGAGAGAGAGAGAGAGCAACCAGAACTTCAAAGTTCCAAACCCCAAACTTCAGTGGCGTCGTTTAGTCTTAAAAAAAAATTAAAACGCAACACAAATTGTGTTGGGTGAGATCGAACCTGCGATCGTGAGGCTTTCTTGACCACCCTTTGCCACTGGGCTACGCCTTTTCTTTGTTACAAGGGTGTTCAATATGTATTACATATGTGTAAATTCAAATTCTTTACCTGTATATACAGTATAATTTTTCGACGAAGGGTGGTCAGTTGACCTTGCTACACTGTAGCTTCGCCCCTGCTCTGTTGATATAATTTTAAGAATAAAATAGACTATAATCAACAAGTTATGGACTAAAATAATGTGAGATGAAAATAGGAAGGAACAGAGGTACTTAAAATAGAAACCCTAAGGAAATTAACAACATATCTGAGGAATAAAGAATATTTAGTACTGACTATATAAAGAATTTGGGGATTAGCTAAAGAATGCAGGTGGGGATTCTACAATGGGACTTTCAATAAAAGGGGGAGATGGGCTTCAGTTGTCAAAGGTTTCTAATGTGATATATATATATATATATATATATTCCTTCTATGAACCGTACGAGCACGTCCTCTGTTACCCCCCACCGCGCTTACGGCTCTATACCCCAACCCAACTTGCTCTGGCCCCGAGTCCTTCCTTTCTATTCCTCGGTAAGCGGACCGTGGGAGCATGGGGGGCGATATCTACTTTTGACTGATAGAAAGCATCTCTCTTTTGTCCCTCCTGACCGAACTCGCCAAAAAAATCACAATAGAAAAAGTTGTTCTTGCCGGGAGAGTAGCGTCGGAGACATCTTTATCTGAGGAGGAGGCTTCATCGTCCGGCTCCTCATAAATGATGTTAGGATCGACCGGCTCATCCTCGGAATCCGAAAAGAAAACAGAGACAGAACGGAATCACTTTGTTTCAGTGACATATCTAATCAGACTGAATAGGATTTGAAGAGTTCTTAACCAGGTATTTATATAATTAGTTTGGTTTGATTTTTTTGATTATTTTTTACTTAAAATCAAAAACTATAACAAAATATTATTTGCTTTTTAAAATTTACAATAAAACCAAATCAAACCAATTTTTTTTATTGATTCAGTTTTTTATTTGGATCGACTTTTTGGTTTCCCGTGAACATCTCTAGATGAAGTACTCCC
The DNA here is from genome assembly GCF_001879085.1 of Nicotiana attenuata. Classification (NCBI taxonomy): domain Eukaryota; kingdom Viridiplantae; phylum Streptophyta; class Magnoliopsida; order Solanales; family Solanaceae; genus Nicotiana; species Nicotiana attenuata. The sequence goes on from NW_017670926.1 coordinate 205,320, forward strand.
TTTGTTTCAATTTAGATGAGGTAGTTTGACTCTGCACAGAGTATATGAAAAAAAAAAGACTTTTAAAACTTATGGTCTTAAATGCTTAAAAGGTAAAAGGTTTGTGAGGCCATGATATTTTTATGGTTATAAAAGCTTCTCATTAAGGGTAAAATGAAGATTTTAAAGTTAATTATTTTTAAATTTAGAAATGTGTCATTTATTTTGGAACATACTAAAAAACAAATAGTTCATCTAATTTGAAACGAAAGGAGTAATAGATAACAGTGAGGGATATCTTAGAACTTACCATCGCCATTGTCATTGGCCCACAAGACAATGAAAACATACTTAGTCATAGGTACGAGGATAATGGTATAAATGACGAGGGACAACACCCCAAGAATGTCATCCTTGTGTCCAATATTATCAGGGAAAGTACTTGCATAAACGTAAAGAGGGGAAGTCCCTATATCTCCGTAGATAACTCCTACCGACTGAAATGCTAAACTCAATATTGTCTTCCAATCAGCCTGCAAATATGAATTATAGTCATGTCACAGTATCGCACATGCATGCATAATCATCCACGACGATAACCAAGTTGTAATATAATCTCTCTGGACAGAAATTAACTTTATATTAAGACAAGAAAAAAATTGACACGTCCATTAATGTCATTTACAAGGTTACTTTCTATTGGAAAACAAAATTCTAACTTGAATAGAGTTATGGACAAACTAGAATAGCTTATGTTGAAGATACAATTAAATAAAATAAAAGGTTTCCCTTTAACAGCTTAACTTTTTAGATGAGCAGGCATAAGTCCTGGATTCGAGTCTTACCGTCACTCATTATCAAAAAGAATTTTCACGAGTTTGACCCACAAAAAGAAAATCAGGTCCGAACAGAGGGGGTGTGTTAAAAATATATATAAATAAATAAAATTATTTCCTCTCTAATAATTTAAACTTTTAGATAAGATGATCACACAATTCTACAACTTAGATATTATACTTTGTAACAACTCCTTTATCCAAATCTTGTACAATATTTTTCAGGTTACTTATCCACGTTCAATGTAAACTGTTACTTGTAATTACTTATTTAGTTACATATTTATATTATTCTTTTTATTTCTTTAACTTAAATAACTTTTTATACCATTAAATCACCTAAATAAGTAGAGTTAGGAACTTGAAAAATAATAAGGTAACCAACTATAACATGTTAAATTATAGTACAAATATTCTATACACTATTGATGTATATCATATAGCGAATCCAAGATTTCGAGAAGATGTATGCACTATTACAAAACGTTAGATCTAATATTTAAATTTGAGGGGTTCAATCTTTAGGTTCTTAATTACTACTAAATTTGAAGGGTTAAATTTTAAAAAAAATAAACCAGATAAAGAAAGAAAAAAATTACTTGAAACGCAACTAAGGTACACTAGATATGCACATTTAGGTGGGCCTAATTCTAGAAAAAAGAGAGAGTAAGAAATAACTAATCAAACGTGAGATTTGAACCTCCGGCCTTGCTTATAGACGTACTCTTAGTGATTATACCATCATATAATTTGGGTTCACACATACATATTTAAGTATTTTTTGAGAAATATAACATTGCTATATATGATTTAGGGAGGTAAGTACGTTTGAAGAAATATAACATCGCTATATATAATTTAGGGAGGAAAGCATAAGTGTACGTGAACCCATGCCTCTCACATGTATTTACCACTGTGTATATCAGTTAAATCTTTTTTTTTTTTTTTACACCGCGAGTATATAAATTTCTTACACTAGTTATGTATATAACTTGAACTCTATAATTCATATATTTACTATACTGAAAATATATATAACCTAAACTGTATAATTAAATAGTATGAAGTATATACCTTAGAGGCGTGTCTTGCCGGAGAAGTTGAAACTTTTCCAGCTTCTAAGTTGAGGGAGTCTACACGGTGTAACTTCGCCCATGAGACTTTCCGATCCTTGAGCTGACCGTTTTCTGCAGCCTCTTCTCTATCTGAGCTTGTCATTTAGATTCACACGGGCTTTCACTTCAGTCTTCTCTTTCCTTTACCAGTACCTACCCTAGATCTTTATAGTCCCTCAATACATTGAATATTAGCCCGATTCCCATCGTCTTTAATATTTTAATTCTACTTGCATCAATTATAATACGGTTCATAATTTGTTTATATAGCTCGCTTTGAGTAAATATAGGTTTTGTGTCCCCGTCCCATGTATTTGTAAAGACTTCTTCTTCTTTTTTTTGTTTCCCACCCGGTGTTCGGTACCCGTATTGGAGCCCGACTATATCCGGATTCGCGCCGGGTAAGGCCCCATTCGAGGGGTACCGCTCCCTACCAAGGATTTTTCCATACCCAGGGCTCGAACTCGAGACCTCTAGTTAAGGGAGGAGCAGCCCTATTCACTGTACCACGTCCTTTGGTGGTTTTGTAAAGACTTCTTCGATCATTACTATGTATGTACATACATCATACATGCAAATAAATGTACTAGGTTCTAATTATATATTTGTAGGGCCACTGGAATTTCAAGGGATTCCACAAAAATGTAAGAATGACACACTAAGATTCAAATTTATGTCCTCAAGCTAATTTTGAGTCCTATATTTTAAAACTTTTATTAGTATGTCAAGAGGATTCAAAAGTTTATATTTACAAAAAAATTATTTTTATTCTATTAATGCAATATATTTTTCCCACAAAAGAGATTCAATTATGCTACTCCACTAAACTTAGCTTCTAATATTTTCGACACAAAAACATGTCTTATGCATATGGAACGTCGCGTATATACTACGATAATTAATAAATAAAGATCCATAAAATAAACTAAATATGTATGTTGAAAATCGATTTATTGCTTTCATTATATGAAATAATAAAATATTTATTGCATTCCTAATATCACTATACAATGAAAAAAAACGAAATTAATTAACTAAGAAGGCCAAACAAATAATAAAATTTCTAATACAATCTTATTCGACATGAAATGCACTTTTGAAGGATAAACTATTAAATTTTGAACTTATTATCTTTAAAAAAAAAACTATTAAAGTTTAGGTAAATGATGCTGAATCCAACAAGTTTAAATGGTGGATCAATCCTGCTCCCTTCTAATTACCTTCCCTTTCTTTATAGGCATCTTTCTTAATCATTTCATGATATAAACACATGTATGGGGTATCATTATTGTGGTTTTATATGTCTGATCATTGAATTCTTCAAGGAAATCGACTGTTATATCACGGTAAGCACTAAAAACAAATAATTTCTTTGTCTCTCTCGATCTTGCTGTTCTAAAATATTGCAAAAACTAAATGCCAAAGACTTCTTTTGGCATACATTATTCTCTCAATCACTAAGAAAACGAGATTGTTCACGTTAGCAAGATAGAGATATTTTCGGGAAAAGTTATGGCAATTGACCACAGCAAAGAGGACATTATAATGAAAGAAAATAAATACATCTAACTAGTGCTTTGCCAAGAAACCAAAAGGATACAACAGTAGTCATATACTTCCTGTTTAAAAAAGAAGAAATCTATTATTATTTGAGAAAATAAATGGCTTGACTATTAATTTCAAATTATGTATTTTTTATAACTTTTTAGATGCCTTGACTATTTATTTCAATTGTATAAATCTTTATTTTCAGGTCAAATTCAAAAAACCATTAACTAAAACTTTATTTTTTTGGCCAAATAATATTTAGCCTAAATAATGTAGTTATACCCAAGTTTTATTATAAATTTTATTCAAAAAAAATTATCTAAAAAAGTAATATTCTTAAAAAGGTAAAAAAAATATTTTATTTTTCAAAAAAATGCCACATAGACAGGAAAAATCTACGTGGCAGGCGAGTTCACCCACACTTTTTTCCCCATCAGCGTTTAGGGTGGTAATGGCCCTTAAAAGGCCAAGTTGAGGGGGGTAATTAAGACCGGGCATAGTTCGGGGGTGATACTAATAACCTGAACCGAGTTTAGGGGTGGTTTAAGGTATTTTGCCAAAATAAATTAGATTTTCTTTGATCATGTTCTTTGTAAATAATTTTTAAATATTTTAAATTATTAAATATTGTGACTTATAGTATTTTGATATAGCTTTTAAGCATATAAATTTTATTTTAAAAAAAAACTTAAAAGAATCTATATACAGATTCGCATTGAAAATTAGTCAATTTGACCCTCGTACTCCGAAAAGATTTAAACATATTAAGGGAGTATCTAATTAGTACCCTCTTCATAACAGACAAGCGAGCCAATATCTAAGTTCATAGTGATATACACATAGAGTAGGTGTTTACTAGTCCACTGGTTACGTAGTATAACACATTTAGGTTGAATTAACACTTTAAAATTCACAGTGACAGCACGTGCATATATTTAAGTAGGTATTCGTTATGGTATTTGATTTAATTTTTTAAATTTTAATATTTTATGATATTCAGTGTTTAGAGAAAATTTTACATTAGAACAACTGAGCTCCCTACTTTTCAATTTTATAGCCCATATTTTAATTTACAACCAACTAGCCCAAAAATAATAAGCTAAGATTCAACATCGGACTTCAATAGGTTCTAGAAATTATAATTTTTAAAAAAAGATTGCTCAAGCTTTTAAATTAATTTTCGAATCAGTAATTGTGACTCAAATATTAGTTCAACAAATCAAATCCATTTGGATGGTGAAAATTAGATTTTTAACAAGCTTAAATATGTGGGTCTAAATTTCGAATTTAATTTTATGAGAAATTTAGAGTGTGTGTTATTTAGACTTGTTAAAATAGTTTAAGGAGGTTGTATATAAAATTTGAAGTCATTTAATGGAGAGCTGGACGGATTTTGAACAAGAGTTGCAACCGAAAATCGTGGAAGAAGTTCGTCTACATACGCTTGTATAAAGATGTATAAAAGTGTATAATAGTGTATAAAATGTGTTTATACACTCATATACACTATTATACAAGATTATACATAATTATACAAAAAACTGTGATAGGTTTTTAATATCTTTGTCTTGTATATTGATGATCTAACAAACTTAATGTCAAGAACCAGATAGGGAACCTGATTCACTTGGATTACACTGCATCTAACGGATTTCAGCCAAATGTGAACTTGCTACAACTTCAAGAGGTAGGAAAGCTTCAGAAGGTAGGAACCCAAACAAGGACCTGATACTCTTGTGGGTTCCTCACGGCAGTACAAAGTCAATTGGACACAGCTGGAAACGAAGATTCTGCCGCACTGCACTGTTTCCAGCGCCCACTCATTCTCTGACCAACTAAAGTGCTCACATCACTTCAAGTGATGTGATCAAGGTGTACCTACAATGAGTTTATACAAAACATCATTCAAGTTACTCAACTCAAGACAATCTAGGCAGTATGCACAAGAACCAGATCAGGAACCCGATCCCTTGGTGCTCCCCTGACAGAAGTACAAGTCAACTATACAGCTGGAGCACAACTACAGAAAGTGACTGTCCGCAACTGCACAAAGAGGAACACAACAGGGACCTGGTCCCTTAGGGTTCTTTGACAGAAGTACAGGTCAACTACAGCTGGAAAGCAATTGCAGAAAGTGACTGCCTGCAACAGTGCATCAGACAGTGCAGCAGTCACTCCTATTGAGATTGGACATCACTAAGGATGTCTTGTGTAGTATAAACCTTATGCAAGGCACAAGATTCAGGTTCCAACACTTGCAAATACAGAAAATGAAAATTCTCTCAAGTACTCAAGAACCTCTCTCAAGAACAAAGTTGCTGCAACCTCAAGGACCTGATCCGAGATTGATGATATCTTAAGTCCTTAGGGTTGTTGAGTCTTTGTTATGTGTTCTTCATTGTAAATCCTATTCGGCTTTGTTAGAAGCTTTGATTAGGTTGAGTTATAAGCAAAAGCCTTTGTAACCGTAGTGTGACAAAGTGGCTTGTGGTGGAAACATCACAAGTTAGTCAAAGCCTTTGTAACCGTAGTGTGACAAAGAGGCTTGTGGTGGAAATACCACAAGTTAGTCAAATTCTTTGTAACTATTATAGAGTGGCTTGTGATGAGAGCATCACAAGTTAGTTGAAGTCTTTGCAATAGGGGTATTGTAAAGTGGCTTGTAATAGGGAGATTGCAAATTATGAAGTTAAAAGCCTACAGGTGTAGGTCGTGATTTTTTGATCCCCTTGTGTGGGATTTTTTCACGTAAAAATCCTCTGCCTTATTTACATTCAGCTTTAATAGCATTCACAGCAGAACCCGATAAAGGACCAGGTACTCTACTATTTGGTGGATTCATACAAACTTAGCACTGTACCAAACTGATATAGGACCAGATCGCTATACAATTTGGTTCATCAGTATTTTTAGAGGAAACAGATAGAGAACCCGATTCTCTATACAGTTTGGTGGACGCACAATTTCTAACAAGTGGTATCAGAGCCAGGTTCTTCCTATCAGGCTAACACCTATAAAGGATCCTCATGGCTGCTCCACCAATTTTTGAAAGGAGAGAACCAAAGAAGGAAAAGTACCTGGTACTTAAAGATGATAACAATGACCAAGTGAGGCAGACAGTGACATGGCTTACCTAACCAAAAGATTTCAGAAGATGGTCGGAAGAAATGAAGAAATGCTAAAAAGGGGCAGCTCCAGCAAACCAAAAAACTATGATCTCTGTCCTAAGTGTGGAAAGCCTGGACACTTCATCAAAGACTGTCCTCTCCTGAAGCAAGAGTTCTCTAAGAATAAGTCTGAAAAAACAGCTAAGAGGAACCTGATGCCCTTCAAGGACTTCAAGAAAAAGAGACATGCTTGCAACATGGTGAAACAGGCTCTTGCATTTGGTGAGTCTGAAGATGAAACTGATGCTGGTGATAGCTCCATGCTGGCAAGTGAAGGCGAGGAAAATGAATATGACTCAACCTTTGCGTTGATGGCACAACCAGATGATGATGAAGACGATGACAACAAAGAGGTAAATTTCAAGGATGTTCAGAGAAATCTGAAATCCTATTCTCCAAGAAAACTCATGTCTTTAGCTAATGTATTAATCAATGCCTTTCATAGTTTTGTGGAGGATAGGGATTCATTGACCTTAGAGTTAGCAGAATCTGAACAAACTAGAGACGACTTAGTGGCTGTAGTTACTGACCATAAGAAAATCATTGAAATTTTCAGAAAAGAAAAGAATGATCTTTTGGCAGAAATTACAGACCTAAGGGAAAAAATAGTGAAACCCTGGACTAAGTTAAAACCTAAAAAATCTGGAAAAGGAAAGGAGATAGCCAGTGAGGAACACATTAGGCTTGAAAAGGAGTTGAAAGCTGCTAGAACTAGAATATGTGGTGAACTCGAGAAAAATAGGCAGCTTCAAGCTTAATTGAAGTGAGTAAAAATGGATCTTGAGAAATCTCTCAAGTGGCCCTGGTCCTCAGATGCTGTCACTGCCATGTACTTTAACAATAGTGAAAACAGGCAGGGAATCGGGTTCCAAAAGGAGAAAACTCCTTACAACCCTCACAGCAAGTACGTCACAGTTCCTGATAACTGGCTGTGTATCCACTGTGGGAACAATGGGCACTTCAAAGAAAATTGCCAGGCCAGGGCTCAATCTGTTCAGAAAAACAAAGTGTTTGCTGACAAAGTGACTACTAATAGGGGACCAGGTACCGCTCGCAAGAAATCAATGTTGCCTGCATGGACTAGAAAAGCCCTTATCCATCCCTTTTATCATAAAAAGGAACCCAAACTAGTTAGGGTTCCTAAATCTAACCCATAATTTAGATGTGCAGGGAACACTGTGAGGAAGCGAACTGCAATGGATCATGGACAGTAGATGCTCAAAGCACATGACTGGAAATACTATGGATTTTCTCTCACTGAAAGCCCTACTTGTACCCTTTGGAAAATGGAAAGAAGGGGTACATTCTAGGTATGGGGAAGAAAACAAGGTAGAAGTTCGTGTCTAAGCTGGTGATATGAGCTGCTTGAATGCAGTTGATAATGATTCGAAGACATGGCACAAAGGATTAAGGGGATACACGTTTCTCACTTCTGGAGATATTGATGAAGAAGGACCTGGTCCATGGTCTGTCAAAATTCAAATCTCGAAGAACACGGAGCATGCAATTCGTATGGGAATACTGAGCAGGAGTGAAAAGAGGCGCATAATCAGACATCTCTTGAACAAAACCCCCTATGAGTTGCTGATTGGAAGGAAACATAAGCTGACTCATCTGAGAACCTTTGGATGAAAATGCTGAGCTTTTGTGTTCTCAATAACGGGAAGGACCAGCTAGGGAAGTTTGATGCAAAAAACGATGAAGGAATCCTTCTGGGATACTCCCCTCAAAGCAAAACCCACAAAGTCTACAACAAAATGACACACTGTGTGGAAGGAAGTGTTCATGTGCTATTCAATGAGACATCCTCCTCTAAAAAGGAGGAAAAAGTGATGATTAAGATAATGAACCACTTTTGGTCCCTGGGAAATATCTGGAGCTTCAAATGGGGAGGCTGATTTGATGAATAAGATGAAGGAGACAGGTGAGAGACAATGCAACATCCTCTTCTACTTCTCAAGAGGAACTGGTACTTCCATTACTACCCCTGAAGCAGAAGAAAGAGTTGGAGATATTGTGCAAGGCACTCCCAAAGTAATTGAACAAGGAGTGCAGGGAAATCCATTTAACTTACCCAGTTTCTCTACCAATCAATCTTCAGTCCCAAATTGGAAACACAAAAGCTTCCATTCACTTGATAATATAATCACCCCTTGATTCTGGAGTTCAGAAAAGATCAAAAATCAGAAATTCCCTAGCCTTCTCAGTATTTCTATCCCAAAAAGAACCCAAAAATATCAAGGAAGCCTTGTAGGATGCAGACTGGATTACTGAAATGCAAGAGGAACTGCATCAACTTGAAAGAAACAAGGTATGGCACCTGGTACCTAGACCCTCAGACAGAACCATCATAGGGACCAGGTGGGTATTCAGGAATGAGCTGGATGAACATGGAAATTCTACAAGGAACAAAGCAAGGCTTGCTGTCCAATGATTCAGAATCGGATAAGGCACTGTACGGATTGAAGCAGGCCCCTAGAGCCTGGTACGAGAGATTGTCCAAGTTTCTCTTGGAAAAATGGCTTCAGAAGAGGAAAGATTGACAATACATTGTCTTTGAAGAAATAGGGAAGGAACCTACTCATTGATCAGGTTTATGTGGATGACATCATATTTGGAGCTACAGTTAACCCATTATGTGAAGAATTTGCTAAACTCATGGGAAGTGAGTTTGAAATGAGTACGATGGGGGAACTGAATGTCTTCCTGGGTCTTCAAGTGAAGCAGTCCATAAAGGGAACGTGTATCAGTCAGAAATGCATCAAAGAACTCTTGAAAAGGCTTGACATGGAAGCATGGGAATCATTGGATCTTTACTCTACCTTACTGCCAGCAGGCCAGACATTGTATTTGGTGTGAGATTATGTGCAAGGTTCCAATAAAATTCTAAGGAATCTCATCTGAAGGCTACTAAGAGAATTCTGAGATATTTTAAGGGCATACAGAACCTGGTTCTGTACTATCCTTCAGGAGACAATTTCAACCTTATTGGTTATACTGATGCTGATTATGCAGGCTATCTGGTGGACAGGAAAAGCACATCTGGAATGGCTCATTTCCTTGGATCATGTTTTATCTCATGGGGTACAAGGAAACAAAACTCAGTAGCTCTCTCAACAGCTGAATGAGAATATGTTGCAGCTGCCACGTGATGTGCTCATTCACTGTGGATCAAGCAACAATGTGGAAAAGAGTCTTATTTGTATAAGATTTTGTTGCACAAGAGTATCAAATTGCAGATATCTTCACCAAAGCTCTGAGCAGGGAACACTTTGAGAAACAAGATGGCACTGGGATTACTTAAACCTAATTGAGAACATGGTTCTGCTGACATGACTATGATAGTCACACTAAGGTAAAATTGGCTAAAGTGTTTTCTGACTAGGCCTAACTCACATCTATACCGTTGCAGGTAAACACACATGATGATCATAGAAGCTAAAGGTACAGTGTTGAACTTCGGAGGAGAGCTGCAAAAACCTTTTTACAAAAACAGGCCAGGAACCTGGTTCCTGCACCACATGTTATTAGTAATGTGTTTTTCGCATGCTTGTTCAAAGAAAAAGGATAGCAAAATTAATTCAACTGCCACATCATCCGACTTTTCAGACCAGCAGTTCTAAACCATTGTCTCCCTCTACATCACTTTAATTTTTCCTTCAGAATTCTCTACCACTTCTCTCACCATGGCCAACGAATAATCATCGTTTTCTCTTGCCATCAACATGCACTACTAGAATTCCGGAAAAAAGCAACCAGCAAAAGCGACCAACGTTGGTCGCTTATTGGCCAAAAAGTGATCAAAAAGCAACCAACCACGCCTGGTCGATATTAAGCTGGTCCCTTTACCTTAGGGACCAAAGTTGGTTGCTAAATAGCGACCAACGTTGGTCTCCCAGGTAAAAGGACCAAATTTTCCGGGTAAAGCAAGGTCGCTCAAATATTTTAATATTATATATTTGGCGACCAAAGTTGGTCTCCAGATGTAAATAACGTTTTATTTTTATTTATTTTTAATCATATTAAGCGACCAACTTTGGTCGCTATATTAATAAATGTTATAATTTTTTATTTATTGGGTGACCAATATTGGTCGCCAATGGAAAGAATTAATTTTTTTATTAACTATAAGCGACCAACCTTGGTCGCAAAATTACCAGAATTTTTTTTTAAGTGAATAGCGACCAACTGGACACCAAAGTTGGTCGCTTTTTTGGTATATTTTTGGCAGAAACTGCCTGTTTTGGCTGCTACACCACCTGCCAGCTTATACCAAATATCCTAAACAGGCATTTTATGCCAGCAACAACAACAACACTAAAACGCAACAAAATATAAAGATCAATAGAACTAAAACATTAAGCTAACAAAACTAAGTTAACATTTATTACAAGCTCATTCGAAAACTAGTTCTATTGTCTAGTTCAAAGTATATAAAGTACTCAAGGAGTGTTCTTTTAGCATCCTCGTTCGAAAGTTGGATTGCCTCGGCCGACTCGTTAGGTGGCTGACTTCGTATGAATTCCCCCACATCAGCTCTGAAGCGAACCTATAAGAAAAATTATATTGAATTAATATTTCAAAATTTATATAAAAGTAAATCAAAATACTTAATGATAAGTAAAAAACATACATGTATAGTCGAGGCTCGACCCTCGACCCACCTTTCTGAATCAGTCTCTTTCTTCTTCTTTACAATACGAGTTTCATTGAATAGCTCATCTTGCTTCATTGGCATCATAAAGCTGTCCAGTGGCTTTGGTGATTATCCTCATGGTACTATTACTCGGGTTGAACTTGGATACA